>NC_134692.1:89226358-89526859 GCF_050947455.1 Rhinoderma darwinii | reverse complement strand
AACTAGTGGAGTGTCAGCTGTCAGGGACAGCTGACCTCCCGGTTCCCAATGCACACTGTCGCCGACACTGTCATAGACACTTTCATCGACTGTAAAGGATCTGCCAGGCACAGCTTCGGGGTTAACGCCCATAGATAATCAGTCTGCACCTGCTTCTATGTCTGTGAGACTGACTCCATCTTCCACCACTCAGGGTGGCAGGCTTAGGAGTGGGAGAACCTATCACAGCCTGGCCAGACGGAGCTAGCTCCCGCCCTCTGTCTATTTATTCCTGCCTTTCCTGTTCCTTTGCTTGTGATTCTACTCGTTTGGTTTCCTGGCCCTGCTGCAGCTTCTTGTACCATTGTCCTTGCTTCATATTGACCCCGGCTTGCTGACTACTCTCCTGCTCTGCGTTTGGTACCTCGTACACTCCTGGTTTGACTCGGCTTGTTTACTACTCTTCTGCTCTGCGTTTGGCACCTCGTACTCTCCTGGTTTGACTCGGCTTGTTCACTTCTCTTGTTGCTCACGGTGTTGCCGTGGGCAACTGCCCCTTTCTCCCCCTAGCTCTGTGTACCCTTGTCTGTTTGTCTGTCGTGCACTTATTGAGCGTAGGGACCGTCGCCCAGTTGTACACCGTCGCCTAGGGCGGGTCGTTGCAAGTAGGCAGGGACTGAGTGGTGGGTAGATTAGGGCTCACTTGTCTGTCTCCCCACCGCCGCCATTACATAATCACAAGCCCATACCTAGTCTACCCTGGTCCCGGACACCACTATGGACCCCCTTGAGACCCTGGCTCGGCAAATGCAGGGTCTCTCCCTACAGGTCAAGGCCCTGGCTCAGAGGGTCAACCAGCCTGATGCTACCATGGTAGTCCCCCTCACCTCACCTCTTGAACCCCACCTCAAGTTGCCCGACCGGTTCTCAGGGGACCGGAAGACTTTTCTCTCCTTTCGGGAGAGTTGTAGGCTCTATTTTCGTTTAAAGCCCCACTCCTCAGGTTCTGAGAGCCAGCGGGTGGGTATAATTATGTCCCGGCTCCAGGAAGGGCCCCAAAAATGGGCCTTCTCCTTGGCTCCTGACGCCCCTGAACTTTCCTCCGTTGATCTTTTCTTTTCTGCTCTCGGACTCATCTATGACGAGACTGACAAGACTGCTTTTGCCGAGAGTCAGCTGGTGACCTTACGTCAGGGTAAGAGACCTGTTGAGGAGTATTGCTCTGACTTTAGGAAGTGGTGCGTAGCTTCTCGGTGGAATGACCCTGCCTTAATGTGCCAGTTTAGGTTGGGTCTGTCGAACGCCCTGAAAGATCTGCTAGTTAGTTATCCCTCTTCTGACTCCCTAGACCAGGTTATGGCTTTAGCGGTACGACTTGACCGACGTCTCAGGGAACGACAACTTTAACGTCTTGATGTTTTCTCCTCTGACTCCCCCATGATGCCTCCCGAGGTTCCGATGCTTCGTTCCTCCCCGGAAGACTCGGATGTACCTATGCAACTCGGGGCCTCCGTGTCCCCCCAACAGCGTAGAGATTTCCACAGGAAGAATGGTCTCTGGTACTACTGTGGGGATGTCAAGCATCAAGTGAACAACTGTCCTAAGCGTAAGAATGCAGCCGGAGAACTTCCGTGCCTAAGTGATCATCGGGGAGGTCACTTGGGCGCACAGGTTTTTTCCGTAAATATGAAACGTAATAATATCTTGCTTCCCTTTCAGGTCTCTTTTGGTGGTAGGTCTGCTACCGGCAGTGCCTTCGTGGATTCAGGGTCTTCTGCTAATATCATGTCTGTGGAATTTGCTATGTCTCTAGCTATGCCTTTGATTGATTTGCCTAAACCTGTCCCGGTAGTGGGTATCGACTCCACTCCTCTTGCTAATGGTTATTTTACACAGCATACCCCTGTTTTTGAACTCCTTGTTGGCTCCATGCATTTGGAGCAGTGCTCTGTACTGTTAATGCAGGGATTATCGTCCGATTTGGTTTTAGGCCTTCCCTGGTTGCAGTTGCATAATCCCAAGTTTGACTGGAATTCTGGGGACCTTACCAAGTGGGGTAATGAATGCTTGACGTCATGTTTTTCTGTTAATTCTATTTCTCCCCCTGAGGTGGTGAACACGCTACCTGAGTTTGTTCAGGACTTCGCCGATGTTTTCTCTAAGGAGGCCTCCGAAGTGTTACCTCCTCATAGAGAATATGATTGCGCAATCAATTTGGTACCAGGAGCTAAGCTCCCTAAGGGTAGGATATTTAATCTCTCTTGTCCCGAACGTGAAGCCATGAGAGAGTATATCCAGGAATGCCTGGCCAAGGGTTACATTCGCCCCTCTACTTCTCCGGTAGGTGCTGGCTTCTTCTTCGTAGGGAAGAAGGATGGTGGTCTTAGGCCATGCATTGACTACCGAAGCTTGAATAAGGTCACTGTAAGGAACCAGTATCCCCTTCCTCTGATTCCTGATCTCTTTAATCAGGTTCAGGGGGCACAATGGTTCTCTAAGTTTGATCTACGGGGGGTGTATAACCTTATCCGCATCAAAGAGGGGGATGAGTGGAAGACTGCGTATAACACGCCCGAAGGTCATTTCGAATACCTCGTCATGCCCTTTGGGTTGTGTAATGCTCCCGCGGTCTTCCAGAATTTCATAAATGAGATTTTAAGAGACTACCTGGGGGTATTTCTTGTAGTGTACCTTGTTAGTTTTAGGAGTAGGAAAAACGGGACCACCGGCGCTGCTTCAATCTTTAGGCGATACACAATACACAACCAACGTAGTGGATTAAGTGTATAAGGTTTTATTTTTGATAGGCTACGCGTTTCAACGTCGAACTGACGTCTTCCTCAGGCCAATACAGACTGTGCGGTTCCTGCCCTATTTATACATCAGGGCGAGGAATAAGACCGCCAGTTATAATGGGTCAAAGGTCACATGAGATACAGAAATATAGAAAACAGAAGAAAGAAGCAACATTTAAAAGCAATTACAAGTATCAATATAAGATAAGAATGAACGGGATTAGCAACATGTTTAAAAGCTGTTTTAAAACTCTTAGTTAAACTGACAGATCAGTACCGTGTTTTCAGGAGAGATTTATATGACAGCCAAAAGCTATATTTATGTATAGAAATGTGGGTGAATAAACTATCATATATTAAAGATTTGCTTATGTCTGAGTTTTATTGTGTTTTAAATAATGTTAATGGAAGAAACACATGTAGCTCAAAAACTGCTGAGTCAGAGCGTCCTTGGTTACTAGGAGTCAGAACTCCGGAAGCCGTAAGGGAACAAAAAGGTTTGAATGGACCGCATGTTTGGACCGCACAGGTATATAATAATGGTTGGGAGCGTCCTTGGTTACTGGTAGTCAAGAACACAAAAAAGTCACGGGGGAAAGAAAGACTTACGCTGGATCGCACAGTAAAATACATCAGGTCGCGGGACTCCGTGCCAAGAGATCTAAACGAGGCATCTGCATCGGAACTGGTGAGTGACAGGACGTTATGTTACTGGGATATTGTTATTTATGGAATACTATGGATCTCTTTCATTAATATCAGAATAGGTAAATGGTTATTTTTTTTAAAAACAGAATAGGTCAATGGTTATTTTTTTAAAAAAGAACCTAAAAGGTAAAAATGTTGGCAAATGTGCCTGGATTGGTATCGATTAAATTCATTTTGTATGTCAATAACATATACGTTTGTAAAAGTTTATAGAAAGACCGAAAAACTCAGCAGTTTTTGAGCTACATGTGTTTCTTCCATTAACATTATTTAAAACACAATAAAACTCAGACATAAGCAAATCTTTAATATATGATAGTTTATTCACCCACATTTCTATACATAAATATAGCTTTTGGCTGTCATATAAATCTCTCCTGAAAACACGGTACTGATCTGTCAGTTTAACTAAGAGTTTTAAAACAGCTTTTAAACATGTTGCTAATCCCGTTCATTCTTATCGTATATTGATACTTGTAATTGCTTTTAAATGTTGCTTCTTTCTTCTGTTTTCTATATTTCTGTATCTCATGTGACCTTTGACCCATTATAACTGGCGGTCTTATTCCTCGCCCTGATGTATAAATAGGGCAGGAACCGCACAGTCTGTATTGGCCTGAGGAAGACGTCAGTTCGACGTTGAAACGCGTAGCCTATCAAAAATAAAACCTTATACACTTAATCCACTACGTTGGTTGTGTATTGTGTATCGCCTAAAGATTGAAGCAGCGCCGGTGGTCCCGTTTTTCCTACTCCTAAAACTACTACGAACCGACAGCAAACTTCGTTTGGCTGTGTTGTGGACCTGGCTGCAGCTTCCTAAGCTTTGTTGACACCTCCTTGGTGTCCACCACCCGAGGTGAGCGGATTTGTCTCATCGACCCAATTTAATACTATTTTATCAGATTCTTATTTGCGGCGCCGTGTTTCTTTTTTCTACCTCACTTAGTGTACCTTGTTGACATTCTTGTGTTTTCCAAGGACTGGTCCTCCCACATTGAGCATGTCAGGAAGGTGCTCCAGGTCCTTCGAGAAAACAAACTGTTTGCAAAGACCGAAAAATGTGTGTTTGGGGTGCAGGAGATACCATTTTTGGGCCAAATCCTCACTCCTCATGAATTCCGCATGGACCCCGCCAAGGTCCAGGCTGTGGCGGAATGGGTCCAACCTGCCTCCCTGAAGGCGTTACAGTGCTTCCTGGGGTTCGCTAATTATTACAGGAGGTTTATTGCTAACTTCTCGGTAATCGCTAATCCTCTTACGGATCTCACTCGCAAAGGTGCTGATCTCCTCCACTGGCCTCCTGGGGCTGTCCAGGCTTTTGAGGTCCTTAAGAAGTGCTTTATCTCGGCCCCGGTGCTGGTTCAGCCCAACCAAATGGAGCCATTTATCATGGAGGTTGACGCGTCCGAGGTGGGAGCGGGGGCTGTCTTGTCCCAGGGTACCAGGTCCCTCACCCATCTCCGTCCCTGTGCCTACTTCTCCAGGAAGTTTTCACCCACTGAGAGTAACTATGATATTGGCAACCGCGAACTCTTAGCCATTAAATGGGCATTTGAAGAGTGGCGCCACTTCCTGGAGGGGGCTAGTCACCAGGTAACGGTCCTTACCGACCACAAGAATCTGGTTTTCCTAGAATCTGCCCGGAGGCTAAACCCGAGACAAGCTCGTTGGGCGTTATTTTTTACCAGATTCACTTTTGTGGTTACCTATAGGGCTGGGTTTAAAAATGTTAAGGCTGATGCACTGTCACGTAACTTCATGGCCAGCCCTCCTTCGGAGGAAGATCCTGCTTGTATTTTGCCTCCAGGTATAATCATTTCCGCTATTGATTCTGATTTAGTCTCTGAAATTGCGGCTGATCAAGGTTCAGCTCCCGGGAGCCTTCCTGAGAACAAGCTGTTTGTTCCCCTGCAATTCCGGCTGAGGGTACTTAGGGAAAATCATGACTCTGCACTATCTGGCCATCCAGGCATCCTGGGTACCAAGCACCTCATTGCCAGAAACGATTGGTGGCCTGGGTTGCCTAAAGACGTTAAGGCCTACGTTGCCGCTTGTGAAGTTTGTGCTAGGTCCAAGACTCCCAGGTCCCGACCAGCGGGCTTACTATGTTCTTTGCCCATTCCCCAGAGACCTTGGACCCATATCTCCATGGATTTTATCACCGATTTGCCTCCATCTCAAGGCAAGTCGGTGGTGTGGGTTGTAGTAGACCACTTCAGTAAGATGTGCCACTTTGTGCCCCTCAAAAAACTACCCAATGCTAAGACGTTAGCTACCTTGTTTGTCAAACACATCCTGCGTCTCCATGGGGTCCCTGTCAATATTGTTTCTGATAGAGGGGTACAATTTGTTTCATTGTTTTGGAGAGCCTTCTGTAAAAAGTTGGAGATTGATCTGTCTTTCTCCTCTGCCTTCCATCCTGAAACTAATGGCCAAACTGAGAGGACTAATCAGTCTCTAGAACAATATTTAAGGTGTTTTATCTCTGACTGTTAATATGATTGGGTCTCATTCATTCCCCTCGCCGAATTCTCCCTTAATAACCGGGTCAGTAACTCGTCAGGGGTCTCCCCCTTTTTCTGTAATTTTGGGTTTAATCCACGGTTCTCTTACATTTCACCTGGTAGTTCCAACAATCCCGAGGTAGAGGTCGTTCATCGAGAACTGTGCACAGTCTGGGCTCAGGTTCAGAAGAACCTAGAGGCGTCCCAGAGCATACAAAAAACTCAGGCAGATAGAAAACCTTCTGCTAACCCCTTGTTTATGGTCGGGGATCTGGTGTGGCTATCGTCTAAAAATTTGCGCCTTAAGGTCCCGTCCAAGAAGTTTGCTCCCCGGTTTATAGGGCCGTACAAGGTCATTGAAGTCCTCAATCCTGTCTCCTTCCGACTGGAGTTGCCCCCATCTTTTTGTGTACACGACGTGTTCCATGCCTCCCTCCTTAAACGCTGCTCCCCGTCCTTGGCTCCCTCAAGGAAACCTCCGGTCCCTGTTCTCACCCCTGAGGGGGCAGAATTCGAGGTGGCCAAGATTGTGGACAGCAGGATGGTCCAAGGCTCCCTCCAGTACCTGGTCCATTGGAGAGGATACGGGCCTGAGGAGAGGACTTGGGTACCCGCTCGGGATGTTCACGCTGGGATATTGGTCAGGAGGTTTCACCTTCGTTTCCCCAGTAAACCAGGTCCACTTAGAAAGGGTCCGGTGGCCCCTCATAAAAGGGGGGGTACTGTAAAGGATCTGCCAGGCACAGCTTCGGGGTTAACGCCCATAGATAATCAGTCTGCACCTGCTTCTATGTCTGTGAGACTGACTCCATCTTCCACCACTCAGGGTGGCAGGCTTAGGAGTGGGAGAACCTATCACAGCCTGGCCAGACGGAGCTAGCTCCCGCCCTCTGTCTATTTATTCCTGCCTTTCCTGTTCCTCCTTTGCTTGTGATTCTTCTCGTTTGGTTTCCTGGCCCTGCTGCAGCTTCTTGTACCATTGTCCTTGCTTCATATTGACCCCGGCTTGCTGACTACTCTCCTGCTCTGCGTTTGGTACCTTGTACACTCCTGGTGTACCCTTGTCTGTTTGTCTGTCGTGCACTTATTGAGCGTAGGGACCGTCGCCCAGTTGTACCCCGTCGCCTAGGGCGGGTCGTTGCAAGTAGGCAAGGACTGAGTGGTGGGTAGATTAGGGCTCACTTGTCTGTCTCCCCACCCCCGTCATTACATCGACAGTGTGCATAGCGAACGGCAGTGACGTCCTGTCACTCTGACAGGAAGTCTATCCGGAGGCTGATCCTGATAGGCTAACGTACATGGCAGACACGGAGGCCATTACTTGGCATCCGATCGCCATGCTAGCCATCTGCAAACCTCATGATTTCATCCATGAGGGGTCCCGGGAGAGGGGAGGGGGTCCACGGTCAGGGGCCAGCGAGGAGGAGGGGGGGCCAACTGTCCGGGGGATGACGACAGCCTGGCAGGCCCCTTTTCTTCAGCCATGTGACCGGGCTCCTGATGGGAGTACCACTAGTATTGCCCTGATGGCGGCCCTTGATCACAACCTCTTGAAACTGAAGGAATGTTCCAGTCTGGCCTGCATGTTGGGATACCATGTAAGCATTATACATTGCCATCTGTACCGTGTGCACAACCAGGTTTTTGTACCACAACTTTGTTTTACACATGTACGGCTTTAGTACTTGATCAGAATGCAATCTGGCTTGGGGGGGTCATTGTAGTGGTACAAGGGTTCTGCCATTACCGTGTATTATTGTCAACTTAAGGACATCCCTCTTGTCCTTATACTTGACCAACAACATGTTCTCGCTGTTTAGTGCCCTGCTATGGCCCCTTTTTTGTGGTTCCCCAATCAGAGCTTTAGAGAGGCTTCTCTGATTTTTGTGCACGGTGCCACATGCTGCAGTTCTTCTGGAATAAACTATCCCATGACGATCTACGTATAATCAATACTTACCAGCCAGGCGCAGTAATCCGAACACTGCATTCATTTTTCTCCTATTCCTCGAACCATATCTTCATCCCTGAACTAAGGACTTATCCTCCAAGTGATCACAGTGGGTGGCAGCCAACAAGCTTCGAAACTACATATACTCACGGAAGCAATGCAGTAGTCCTGTGCCTACTACAGCACAACTGCACTAGGTGAGTAAAAATATTGAAGACTTTTTCACAGTGTATATACCATGCACAAAACAATATCACCTTAGAGGAGCACCACTTCCCCTTCCTTTTTCTTCCCTTCTGGTAGAAAGGCACTTAAATAGAGTGATGTTGGTATAGAAGTTAACCACGTAAATGTGATAACCCTGGTCCAGCAGTGGATGCACCAAATCCCACACTATTTTCCCTTTAGCTGCCCTCAACAGAGTATAATGCCCCATAGCTGCCCACATGTATTGTAATGCCAAATAGCTACCCCCACACTCTAATGACCAAATAGTGCCTAATATGAAAAATACTCACCTATCAGCATTCCTACGACGATTAGAGGAGATACTTCTGTCCTCCGTGTGGATCGGGCAGACAGGAGCGATTATGTCACTACATGTCTTTGCCGAGCCACTCATGGCCGGCACTACATAGTGAATGGTGGGGTAGGGAGCTGATGGCTCCCTACTCCGACACAGGATTCAACAGTATATGCGTCCTGAGGACAGTTGAAACCGGGAAACAAATTAACCAAAAAAGCCAAACTGCGCAAGATAACATAGGTTATCTGCACTGAATTTCGGTTTTGATTTATTTTTATTAATTGCCCAGCCCTACCACCTAGCAAATAATGACGTTGGGTTTTGTGTTTAAATAGCTGGGAGTATAAACTGATCTGGGCTACCATTACATTTACAAAATCCTCAGAGAAAAAGACCTTGAAAAAGTCAATTTCTGTGAGGCCTGCAGTTTTAAACCGAATTCCTGAGATGCCTATGAAATCCGGAATTTGAGGCTCACAATTTTTAGGGGGTGGATTCCATATGGTATCACTTATCTGGGGAGTTGTCTCATCTGTTGTCCTAGGGTGCCTTTGTGGGCGTTCCTCATCACTGGATGAGGGTGATGAGGAGGACAATATGTATGGGGCATATTCCTCTCTTCCCTCGCTGGCCATTAGAGTTTCAAAGGCCAGGAGGACGTATGCCTCATTTGCTGAATATACTCTTTGGGATGATTGGAACATTTTTATTAGGGGGTGTGTAATGCTTAACCCCTTCCCGCTCCTGGACATACTATTAGGTCATGGCAGCTGTATCGTTCACGCTCCATGACCTAATAGTACGTCTCGGGAGTAACGGCCGAATCGGCCGTCATCCCGACACATACAGGATCTGTGACAGCTGCTGTCTCGTACAGCAGCTGTCACAGCTCCTACAGCGGGGACCGATCGCTGTGTCCCCTCTGATTAACCCCTTAAAAGCCGCGTTCTATAGAGATCGCGGCTTTTTAGGGGTTAAGCTGCCATCGCCGGCCTGCTACACGATAGCGGCCGGCGATGGTGACTATGGCAACCGGACACCAAACAATGGCGTCCGGCTATGCCATAGACGGAAGCCTAGTGGGTCCTGACAAAGTCAGGACCCACTATGCTTGCTGTCAGTGAGTAGCTGACACGTCTAATACAGTGCACTACGCATGTAGTGCAGTGTATTAGAATAGCGATCAGGGCCTCCTGCCCTCAAGTCCCCTAGTGGGACAAAGTAATAAAGTAAAAAAAAAAGTAAAAAAAAGATGTGTAAAAATAAGTAAATAAAAGTTTTAAAAGTATTAAAAGTAAAAATCCCCCTTTTTACCTTATCAGGCATTTATTATTAAAAAAATTAATAAACAAACAAATAAACTATACATAATTGGTATCGCCGCGTCCGTAACGGCCTGAACTACAAAATTATTTCGTTATTTATGCCGCACGGTGAACGCCGTAAAAGAAAATAATAATAAACCGTACCACAATCACAATTGTTTGGTCACTTCACCTCCCAAAAAATTTATTAAGAGATCAAAAAGTCGCTTGTACCTAAAAATGGTACTGAACGAAACTACAGTTCGTTACGCAGAAAATAAGTCCTCTCATGGCTTTATTGATTGAAAAATAAAAAAGTTCTGGCTCTTAGAATAAGGTAACACAAAAAGTGAATGATTTTTTACAAAACGTATTTTATTGTGCAAACGCCATAAGACATAAAAAAAAACTATAAACCTCTGGTATCGCCGTAATCGTATCGCCCCGCAGAATAAAGTGAATGTGTCATTTATAGCGCACAGTGAACGCTGTAAAAAAAATAGAATAAAAAAACAATAGTAGAATTGCTGTTTTTTAGTCACCACGCCACTTAAAAATAGAATAAAAACTGATCAAAAAGCCGCATGCACCCCATGAAAACTGCAATGGATTCCTCAAGGGGTCTAGTTTCCAAATTGGGGTCACTTTTGGAGGGTTTCCAATGTTTTGGCACCACAAGACCTCTTCAAACCGGACATGGTGCCTAATAAAAAAGAGGCCTCAAAATCCACTAGGTGCGTCTTTGCTTCGGAGGCCGGTGCTTCCGTCCATTACCGCACTAGGGCCACATGTGGGATATTTCTCAAAACTGCAGAATCTGGGCAATACGTATTAAGTTGCGTTTCTCTGATAAATCCTTTTGTGTTATAAAAAAAAATGGTATAAAGAGGATTTTCTGACAAAAAAAAAATGTAAATTTCACCTCTACATTGCTCTAAATTTCTGTGAAACACCTCAAGGGTTCATAAACTTTCTAAATGCTGTTGTGAATACTTTGAGGGGTCTAGTTTCTAAAATGGGGTGTTGAATAGGGGTTTCTAATATATGGACCCCTCAAAGCAGCTTCAGAACTGAACTGTAACCTAAAAAAATAAATAAATTAGGCAATACTTTGCTTCTTACATTATACTGATAATGAGCCATGCCCACCCAGAGATGACCCTAGTTTTGACCGTTTCTATAAACGGAGATCCCTATTAGACCGTTTCAGTGCCCGGTTTTCCCAAGCATACACCCCCGAGAAGTGTATTTCTATTGATGAGTCCCTTGTACATTTTAAAGGGAGGGTTCAATTCCGCGAGTACCTGCCGGGTAAGAGGGCAAGGTATGGCGTGAAGATGTATAAGCTGTGCGAGAGCGCATCAGGGTATACCTACAGATTTAGGATATATGAAGGAAAGGCCACCCCCAAACCAGACTGCATCCTGGACTACAATAGGTACATGGGAGGGGTGGACTTGTCAGATCAATTCCTGAAGCCCTACAGTGCCATGCGGTGTGGTATAAGAATCTGGCCGTGCACATCATACTGATGGCTTTGTACAATGTGTACGTGCTACGTCGATGTACAGGCCAGAGGGGAACTTTCCTGGAATTTCAAGAGGTGATTATCAAGAACCTAATCTTTAGGGACCAAGAAGGGGGGGCACCCAGTACTTCTGGAAGCGGGGCCACACGCATCGTACCAGGGCGGCAACACTTTCCAGGAGAAGTTCCCCAAACTGGCAAGAAGGGAAAAAGTCAAAAGAGGTGCAAAGTCTGCTATAAGAGGGGGTAAGGGAGGACACAATATATCAATGTGACACGTGTCCCGAATAACCAGAGCTCTGTATGAAAGAGTGTTTTAAAATTTATCATACATCCCTTGGTTTATAGTTTACCCCAATTTTTGCTTACCCTGATGCACTCCGCACAGCTTATCCCCCCTCGTCTTTCCCCTCTGGGCCCTGCTGTGTGCCCAGGCAGCTGATAACAGCCACATGTAGGGTATTGCCATACCCGGGAGAACCCACATTACAGTTTATGGGGTGTAGGTCTCCGGTCAAAATACTCACTCACCTCTAGATGAATGCCTTAAGGGTGTAGTTTTTAAAACGGGGTCACTTCTTGCGGGTTTCAACTGTACTGGTACCTCAGGGGCTTCTGCATACATTACTTCGCACTAGAAAATCCCCAGTAGGCAAAATGGTGGTCCTTTCCTTCTGAGCCCTCCCATGGGCCCAAACGGCAGTTTATCACCACAAATTGGGTATTGCGGCACTCAGAACAAATTGAGCAACAGAATCGGGTATTTTGTTTCTTGTGAAAATAAGAAATTTTCAGCCAAATCTACATATTATTTGAAAAAAATAATTTTGTTTTAATTCCCAGCCCAATTCAAATAAGTTCTGTGAAAAAACTATGGAGTCAAAATGGTCACAACACCCATAAATGAATTCCTTGAGGGGTGTAGTTTCCAAAATGGGGTCATTTGTGGTTGGTTTCTATTGCTTTGATACCTCTGGGGCTCTGCAAATGCGACATGGCACCCGAAAACCAATCCAGCAAAATCTGGACTCCAAAGAACAAATAGCGCTCCTTTCCTTCTGAGCCCTCCCATGGGCCAAAACGGCAGTTTATCACCACAAATGGGGTATTGCCGCACTCAGGACAAATTGGGAAACAAAATGGAGTATTTTATTTCTTGTGAAAATAAGAAATTTTGAGCTAAAACGACATATTATTGTAAAAAATATATTTTTTTAAATTCCCAGCCGAATTCAAATAAGTTCTGTGAAAAAGCTATGGGGTCTAAATGGTCACATTACCCATAAATGAATTCCTTGAGGGGTGTAGTTTCCAAAATGGGGTCACTTCTGGTGGGTTTCCATGGCTTTGATACCTCTGGGGCTCTGCAAATGCGACACGGCACCCGAAAACCAAACCAGCAAAATCTGCACTCCAAAGAACACACAGCGCTCCTTCCGTTCTGAGGCCTCCCATGGGCCCAAACGGCAGTTTATCGCCACAAATGGGGTATTGCTGGACTCAGGAGAAATTGGGCAACAAAATGGGGTATTTTGTTCCCTGTGAAAATAAGAAATTGTGATAAAAAATGACATCTTATTGGAAAAAATGACGTTTATTTCATTTCACAGCCCAATTCAAATAGGTGGTGTGAAAAAACTGTGCAGGCAAAATTGTAACAACAACCATATTTGAATTCCTTGAGGGGTGTAGTTTCCAAAATGGGGTCACTTCTGGTGGGTTTCCATTGCTTTGATACCTCTGAGGCTCTGCAAATGCGACATGGCACCCGAAAACCAATCCAGCAAAATCTGGACTCCAACAAACACATTGCGCTCCTTTCCTTCTGAGCCCTCCCATGGGCCCAAACGGCAGTTTATCACCACAAATGGGATATTGCCGCACTAAGGACAAATTGGGCAACAAAATGGGGCATTTTGGTTCCCTGTGAAAAGAAGAAATTTTGATCACAAATGACATTTTATTGGAAAAAATAAAAAAAAATCATTTCACAGCCCAATTCAAATACGTGCTGTGAAAAAACTATGCGGTCAAAATGGTAACAACAACCATAAATGAATTCCTTGAGGGGTGTAGTTTCCAAAATGGGGTCACTATTGGGGGATTCCAACTGTTTTTTGCACCTCAACACCTTTTCAAACCTGGCATGCTGCCTAAAATATATTCTAATAAAAAAGAGGCCTCAAAATGCACTAGGTGCTTCTTTGTTTCTAGGGCTTGTGTTTTATTCCACGAGCGCAGTAGAGCCACATGTGGGACATTTCTAAAAACTGCAGAATCTGGACAATACATATTTAGTAGTATTTCTCTGGTAAAACCTTCTGTGTTACAGAAAAAAAATTGAATAAAATTGAAATTGTTTTATCAGGGTTTCTAATACATAGGCCCCTCAAAGCCACTTCAGAACTCAAGAGGTACCTTAAAAAAAAGGCTTTTGAAATTTTCTTAAAAATATGAGAAATTGCTGTTTATGTTCTAAGTCTTGTAACGTCCAAGAAAAATAAAAGAATGTTCAAAAAACAATGCCAATCTAAAGTAGACATATGGGAAATGTGAACTAGTAACTATTTTGGGTGGTATAACCGTCTGATTTACAAGCAGATGCATTTAAATTCTGAAAAATTATATTTTTTCCAAATTTTCTCTAAATTTTGCAATTTTTCACTAATAAACACTGAATATATCGACCAAATTTTACCACGAACATGAAGCCCAATGTGTCACGAGAAAACTATCTCAGAATCACTTGGATCGGTTTAAGCATTCCAACGTTATTACCACATAAATTGAAATATGTCTGATTTGAAAAATGGGCTCTGAGCCTTAAGGCCAAAACTAGGCTGTGTCCTTAAGGGGTTAAACATGTGTAATACAAAATTTATTTTTACACAGGGGGTTGAGTGTGTTGTGCTTTTACACGTGTATCTAAAATTTTAAAGAATAAAGGAAATGCAAAGAAAAGAAAAAAGGAGAAAAGAATAAGATATAAATTCAGGAGAAAAAAAACAAGTAGAAAAAAATATATTGAACAAACGTACAATATAAAACAGACAAGACCTGACACTAACAAATTAATCCTAACGATATAGATTAGGGGGAAAAACTGTAGTATAAAAAAAATTAAATGCACAAAATTTTTACTTTTTAACGAACTTCAGTAAAATAAGACTGAACTAACTGACGCTAACTGTAACACTGTAAATTTACACAAAAACTGGAGAAAATATATAGCTAAAACTTCTGCTATATAATTTTTTTACAAAACGGATGTCAGCTAAACTAAACGTCCACTACCCTAACGCACTACCTATGCATGTACTAGCTACACCTAACTATATTTTGGTTTTACTCTTTTTTTTACAGTTTTATAAAAAAAAAACGTGACCAAAAAAACTGCATCCACAAATTACCACTGAGGTTGATTATAGACTCGGCACCAGGTGCCAGCATGCCGCACACAGAAAGATGGTGCAGTAAAAATAGACCAAAAAACGAAAACCTACACCAAAAAATTACCACAGATGCTGATCAGTGATGGTGGTCATTCTTCAGTGCTCAGCAGCAGGAGCGTAGCTAAAGGCTCATGGGCCCTGGTGCAAGAATTCAGCATGGGCCCCCCTGTACCGCCTATGGCCAGCCTTTCCCAACAGCCCCCCAGTATACTTCTCCCATAGCCGACCTGAAACAGTATAATGCCCCCCGTAGCTGCCCCATACAGTATAATGCTCCCTGTAGCTGCCCCCATACAGTATAATGCTCACTGTAACTGTCCCTATACAGTATAATGCTCCCCATAACTGCCGCTATACAGTATAATGCTCCCCGTAGCTGCCCCCCACACAGTATAATGCTTCCATAGCTACCCCCCACAGTATAATGCCTCCATACAGTATAATGGCCCCCATAGCAGACCCCATACAGTATAATGCCCCTCATAAATTCCCCCATACAGTATAATGCCCCATAGCAGCCCCATACAGTATAATGCCCCCATAGCAGCCCCATACAGTATAATGCCCCTCATAGCTGCCCCCACACAGTATAATGCCCCCATAAAGTATGATGCCACATAGCGGCCCCATACAGTATAATGCCTCCATAGCTGCCCCATACAGTATAATGGCTCCCATAAATGCCCTTATACAGTATAATGCCCCCATAGCAGCCCCATACAGTATAATGCCCCTCCTAGCTGCCCCCCACACAGTATAATGCCCTCCTTAGCTGCCCCACACAGTATAATGCCCCATACAGTATAATGACCCCTTTAGCTGCCCCCACACAGTATAAAGCCCCCATAGCTGTCTCCCTACAGTGTAATGCCCCCATAGCTGCCACCATATCAGCCCCCCCCCCCCGATAGTATAATGCCCCCATACGGTATAATGTCCCTCATAGCTGCTACCATATCAGACCCCCATACAGTATACTGCCCCTCATAGCTGCCACCATATCAGTCCCCAATACAGTAATGCCCCTCATAGCCACCACCATATCAGCCCCCCTCTTTATACAGTATAATTCCTCCATATGTCCATAATAGAAAAATAATAAAGTTACTTACCTATCCCCGTTTCCACGACGGGTGGAGGAGGAGAGCCTTCTCCTCCTTTGCCCTGTGTTATGAGTGACTCGGCGCAGACAGGCGCGATGACGTCACTAAATCGCGCCTGTCTGCGCCGAGCCGCTAATAGCTCATGGCAGTGAATGCTGGAGGAAGGAGCCGTCTGCTCCTTGCTCCAGGATTAAATTCAACTGGATCTGCATCCTGAGGACGCAAATACAGTTGGAAGCAGGACCTCGGTGAGTGGTTTGCGACCCCCCAGAGGATTTTGCACGACCCCCCCAGGGGGAGTGCGACCCACAGTTTGTAATGTATTGTGTCGTGCAGTTTATGTTTGCGGTGGAGGGAGGAGAGGGGGGCCTGTAATTTCAAGCACCCCCCCTCCACCGCAAACACGGACAGTACAATAGAACAGACAGTACAATACAATACAGAGAGATAGAAGCAGCACACAAAAAAACTCTGGTTTATTCATCCAGCATCCACTGCAACGTTTCACCTTCTATATGAAGGCTTTTTCAAGTCTTCATAGAGAAGGTGAAACGTTGCAGTGGATGCTGGATGAATAAACAAGAGTTTTTTTGAGTGCTGCTTCTATCTCTCTTTTTTGGATACACGTTTGTGCAGGGAGAGGTCACTCCCTGTTTGAAAGCTGAGCACCAGCCTTAACAGGCAAGGAATCACAGTGCTGCTCCTACCCTTGATTTGTCTATATACAATACAATACAACGCACATACATTACGGGCCCCCTCTGCAGCTCACCTGCAGTCTTCCATGCGCTTCCGCATCGGCTCTTCCGCAGTGGCTGGAACGCCCCCTCTCGTGACGTCACGGTCACATGGTACACTGAGTGTACCATGTGACTGTGACGTCTAAACAAACCATGCCCGTAACCAGGAAGTGCCGGCATCACAGCACATACAAACTTTGTATTAGAACGCTGCGTGGCAATGGGGGCCCTGTGCGCCCCCCAGGCTTGTGGGCCCAGTCGCAACTGCAACCGCTGCGACCCCTATAGCTAAGCCACTGCTCAGCAGCACAGGAGGGAGGGGGACAGGTGCAGGGAAATTTAGGTAAAGATCTAGTGCTGCTGCTATAAAAAAATCATCAGCAGCACAGTTGATGCTGATCACTCAATGAGTGATCCCACAGCAGGATGCAGAAGACTCTGGAGGACGATTGCCAGCCCAGTAGGCCAAGGCAAATGGTCAGTATGGTACAGATTAGGCAAGAGGTGGGCAGAGCTGCTGCTGGGTGTTTGAAACACTCGCCATGGCTGCGATTGGCTGTTCTACACAGACCGACCAATCACAGCGGTCGGGAAGGTGGCACCATTGCCACCTCCCCATTGTCCTAGACAGCACCAAACACCACTATTTCATTGTATTTGAATTGAGCGGCCAACTGCGGCGATGACCGAGGGCAGGGGGTGTTTGTTGTGATGACCCCCTGGACAGCAGCCATCTTTACTTTGTCACTATGTATTTTAACACAGTGAACGCTTCCCTTTTTGTCGTAAGTATACAACATTTTGCAGGAGGCACTTACTTTCCATGACGTAAAGGGGTGTACATTTCAACGGGGAAAGGGGAATAAGCAGCTATCAAACCCCGCTTGAAATCCAATATGCCCAATTATTTTTTTCCCATGACATCTGCCATCAGGGGAGAGTCGTGAGGCCCCATATACATTACATATTATTTTATCTAATGTGTATGGCCAGCTTAAGCAGTCTGTAAAAATATTTCAAATATCGTTACAATCATCACAAAAACTGCTACTTGAGACCCTGTCCTCTTTTTATAATACAGGGAGTGATGTGACATCAATTGACCATGACAGCCCATTATGGCATGGCGCTATGACGTTGAGCCTAAAAGGATTTGCTAAAACTGGCCATCGCCATGCCATGATTATGATGCCACTTCCCAGAGGACCACTGGCAGAGAAAGTAATTTTTTCTAGACTCTAAGTATATTTTAAAGATATTTATTTTTCTACACAAGAAACAGTAAGGGTATGTTCACACGGCCAATTTTCGGCCGTTTTTTTAAAACGGCTGTAAAATCGGAAGCAGAGTGCCTCCAAAATCAGGCCAATGATTGCAATGGGAAAAACTGCATTCTGTTCCGACGGGCCCTTTTTTTTTATGTGGCCGTTTTGAAAAACGGCCGTGTAAAAAAATGGCTGCAAAAAAGAAGTGCTGGCCACTTCTTGGGAAGTTTTTGGAGCCATTTTTCATAGACTCTATTGAATACAGCTCCAAAAACGTCCGTAAAAAACGCTGTGAAAAACGCAGCGAAAATCGTGAGTGGTTTAAAAAACTTCTGAAAATCAGGAGCTGTTTTCCCTTGAAAACAGCTCTGTATTTTCAGACGTTTTTGAGTTTGCGTGTGAACAAACACTAAGGGCATGCCCCCACGTGGCGGTTTTCCTCCGCAACTGTCCGCATCAATGCCGCACAGAATCTGCGTTGCAGATTCTGTGGTGGATCTCCCCAAAATGTGCAGTAAATTGATGCGGACTAGCCGCTGCGTATTGAGGTGAAAGTACTTCCCTTCTCCCTATCAGTGCAGGATAGAGAGAAGGGACAGCACTTTCCCTAGTGAAAGTAAAAGAATTTCATACTTACCAGCCATTGTCTTGGTGACGCGTCCCTCTTTCGGCATCCAGCCCGACCTCCCTGGATGACGCGGCAGTCCATGTGACCGCTGCAGCCTGTGATTGGCTGCAGCCGTCACTTAGACTGAAACGTCATCCTGGGAAGCCGGACTGGAGAAAGAAGCAGGGAGTTCTCGGTAAGTAAGAACTTCTATTTTTTTACAGGTTGCTGTATATTGTGATCGGAAGTCACTGTCCAGGGTGCTGAAACAGTTACTGCCGATTGCTTAACTCTTTCAGCACCCTGGTCAGTGACTATTTACTTACGTCGCCTAGCAACGCTCCCATAATTACGGGTGCACACACATAGCACCCGTAATTACGGGAGCCGCATTGACTTCCTCAGTCTGGCTGTAGACCTAGAAATACATAGGTCCAGCCAGAATGAAGAAATGTCATGTTAAAAAACCAATACGCATCCGCAGCACACATGACATGTACATGACATCTGCAGACTTCATTGCGGAATTTAGAATCTCCATTGAAGTCAGTGGAGAACTTCCGCAATGAGTCCGCAACCAGTCCGCCACTGGTCCGCAACATCCATTTTATGCTGCGGACACCAAATTCCGCACCGCAGCCTATGCTCCGCAGCGGAATTTTCCACCTCGTCTAAACAAACCCTACTAAAAAGAAGTGTAAGGCAATGGAGAAACTGGTCCGCTGCGGATTAACGCTGCGGAGTGTCCGCAGCGGAATTCCAGAGCAATTCCGCCACGTGGGGCTTCTTGGAATTCACACAAAACTCTGGCTTAATACCTAAGTGCATAGTGTAAAGGATCTGCCAGGCACAGCTACAGCTCCTAACTATTTGATCCTGCTCCATACTGACCCTGGCTTACTGACTACTCTTCTGCTCTGCGTTTGGTACCTCGTGCTCTCCTGGTTTGACTTGGCTCGTTCACCACTCTGTTGCTCACGGTGTTGCCGTGGGCAATTGCCCCTTTCCCTTTGCTTTGTATTCCCTTGTATGTTTGTCTCGTGCACTTACTGAGCGTAGGGACCACTGCCCAGTTGTACCCCGTCGCCTAGGGCGGGTCGTTGCAAGTAGGCAGGGACAGAGTGGCGGGTAGATTAGGGCTCACTTGTTCGTTTCCCTACCCCCGTCGTTACACATAGCTTATATTATATATTTCATACAGAATGCCTGGTGCATAACATAATGCAAGAGTAAAAATGGGAGAAAAAAAAGAAAGAAATAAGAACTTTCTCTATCTGAAAATCTTAATTTAAATGCTAAATGGAACTGAAAGTCATATATGGAAAAACAAGTGAATATATGGAAAACTAAATGTTATCTTACAAGTGCAAGTCACTTTTTTTAATGAATTTTTTTACTTTTCATCATGGTCCCACTGTTTTTACTCCAAACAGTTTTGTGAACTTCACCTAAAAGGTTTTCATAATGACGGAGATATAGTATATAACGGCATCCTGTGGTAATACCTTGGGAATATCAGAACTGTTGATGGGGCTGTTGTTGAAGGAACCAGATCTACAAAATGCTGTATTTGTCTGACCATTCTTGTAGTCAGGCCGGTTATCAGGATCCTCAGCAGCTGTACAATATGAAGAAGATACACTGAAGTAGGTATAAAACCTTGTATTTGTATAAAACAAAGATGCATAAGAAAAGCAAAAGAGAATAAAATACCAAAATAAGTGAGAAAAGCTTAAAGAGGAGGGCAACTATACTCTGCTTAGTATCAATGAGATGAATAGATCTTATTACTGATTTTAATAATTCATTAATATTTCCTCTTAATACAACAGTGTTTTAGCGCAAATTCATTATAAAACCCATTAAAACATGATCTTATCGAACAACAAACTCCAGCATTCTAAATATATTTAATGATAGCTATTTGAATATCGAATATTATTTTAGGTTAATGTAAGACTCTAGTGCTTGTGTAATAATAATGTAGCCATTAGAAATAAGATATAATTCACAATTGTATCAGTATGTTGAGTTAAAGGGGTTGCCCACTTTGGACAATTGATTTTTTTTAGGAGGTCCCGCTGATGATAAGCTGATCACTGTCCCAATGCTGGAAATCCCAGTGGTCCATTGTGACAGGAAGGGTCACAGCATCACAAGGTTCCCATTACAATCATGTAATGCATGGACAGACAGGGTCCTTCAGAGAAATACGCTCTTTGTACCTGCTACAAGTCAATTAGATGAGGGCCTTGAATGGGCGACTCCCTCTATTAACTCCAAATTCCTTAATAACTATATTAAAAATATAATTTTTAAACCAGACAACCCTTATGATGATATCTATAAAGAAAAAAATGCCCTACGAATAGCAATAAACAATTCAGATGTGCATACACATTAGGGGCGGGACGAGGGGCAGGTGAAATAGGTGGTCAACTAGAGCGACATTCAGGGGGTGGTGCAATTTGGAGAGTTAAAAATAGTAATGTTCTGCCTTTAAATTTTTTCCAATTCCTATATAAATAAGAAGGTTTGACATTGGTGCCTCAGTCATTCAATAAATCATTGTCTGTCTAGCAGCAATGATGCTGAACTTCAGGGACCGAGAGTGGTGGGGCGCATTCTGAAACCACTGCCTTGGGCTCCATGAGAGTTTGCCATGCCCCTGGTATACATGTTTCATGTAAAACACCTACAATTTCAGAATGCATATCTAACCTTGAAATTCATTCTGCTTATTGGAAATTGGAGATTTTGCTCTTAAGATCTGTGAAACAAAGCAATATAAACATTAGTAGATTAATGTACCATATTAGCCATCTGTGATACAATGCCTAAGGAAGAGACCTAAGCGGTCTCAAAAGCTTGCATCTGTAATCTCTAAGTTTGCCAATAAAAAGATATCACACAGCTATAATTCTTGAGATAGACATTAACAGTTTAGACATTTATTGAATTATTTTATAGACTATTAAATGTAATAGACTGCAATGCCAAAAATGTGTTATTTACTTTCTCAATAAGTCTACCATAAATCATCATCTATTGATAGAAGGTCCATCAATGGTCATTTCAACCTTTAAACCTTGTACCCTAGTAACTTACAGCATCTTGCCCTATCAAGTCCTATTCTATACAATGTGCCCCGTGTCCTGGCAATGCTCACTGTGTACAACATTATACACTTAGGTGACCTAGATGTCAGAATATGCCAATCCTTCAGTTACCCAGTAAAAATTTACTGCATCTAGTGCAGTTGTAAATACCATTGAAATCATAGTGTAGAAAATATACGTTACACATATTCCTTTACGTTTGACCATGTTACCATTGCTATGAGATTTCAAATTGCACAGATCTCTGCTATCTGAAAAATGTTGGCGTAGGAAACTTAAGAACACTGCTGCCTGATCACAGTCCCATTATTTGTGATCAATAAGGAGTTTACATGAGCACTAATGCCAAATCATACCAATGACAGAGAAAAGGAAAAGTGGCTGCCCCTCAACAGTTACCTCACCTGCCTATTGTTTAGCCTGTTCTAGTACATCTGTATTATTATAGTTATTTATATATGTACATGACAATATTAAGTTTGAATTAAACACACTTGTGGAATTCCCTTTATGTTCATCCTTCTTTTTTTCTTTGATTCTTCAATATTGAAATATTTATCATCTGGAGAGCCCATGGAATCTGATGAATCTTCCGCATCCTGACCATTTGACTTTGTGCTAGGGGGCATGATGATGTGCAGATTACGTGGCAAACTCTAAGAGATAAAATCATTAGTGCATATTACAATGTATACATTTAGGAGGAAGACTTCTTGTGTGATTTAAATTCATACTTTTACAACTCTATCTAGAGTTAGGTGGTGATCATCAAAAGTTTCAGTACTGTGGCTGCAATTTTTGTAAGTTTTGGGTGATGTCATTTAATAAAAGTCATCAAAGTTTAAAGAAAGTGTAGCTACAATGATTTTAATCCTAAATTAATGTTCTTTGTTTTTTTTAGAAGATAATAAATGACTGCTATACTGTGCTTTTTATATTTTTTTGGGGAAGGGCTTTCACCTGATCCAAAACAACACCGTCCTTTAATATTCTTCTCAGTTTACATTCCAGATTCACAATTCTTGCCTCTTTTCTGACCATCTCAATCCTAAGTTCATCATTCCTCTCTTCTAGCTCTCGGATCTGCTTCCTGTACTTGTCTTTGCCTATTAGGCATTGAGAGCACTGTGTCTGGGCTTCGTCACGGGCACGATATGCCTATTATGAAGGAAAGAAACACAACAAACACATGTGAAAGTACTAAAATATAGATACCATAATAACATGCTAAAGGATATATTTTAAGATAACATAATTAGAAAGAAAATATTATTTACTCTAGTTATTGTTAAACTGTAACATCACATAATTTAGCCAAGGCATTTGAGTGTGTTACACAGTGAATTGATGTAGGATGCAATGCATATGGGGCAATAAAGCTCAGCTGAAATGCTTTATGATACTGAGAGAGGGAAACCCAAAGCAATGGAAGATTGTCTACCATTGTGGATACATGTATGTGTAACAGGGCCGGCCTTAGGTGTGTGCGACCTGTGCCTTTGCACAGGCGCCTCACTCCAGCAGGTGAAAGCACTTCGCTGGCTCCCTTCCCCTGCTTGTTTCAGAAGCACCCGGGCCCGGCGACTCAGCAGCCGCCTTTCCGCCCGGGCGCTTCTTCACTCAGTGGCATCGCTACAACTATAGCAGCCATAGCGGCTGCTAGCGGCGACACCAGGCATGAGGGTGCCCGTGCCGCCCGGGATTCCGCTCCTGGAGCACTCCGCTTGATGTCTCTGTTCATATATGGACAGTGACATCAGGGGCAAATCCTGAAGCAAAATCCCTGTCCACAGCATTGCCGACGCTGTGACCGGGGATTCCACTCCAGGAGAAGCCCTTGACGTCACTGTCCATCAATGGTCACTGTCCATAAATGGACACAGACAACAGGGGCTTCTCCTGGAGTGGAATCCTCGGTCACAGCATCGGCAACGCTGTGCATGGGGATTCTGCTTCAGGAGTTGCCCCTGATGTCACTGTCCATATATGGACTGAGACTTCAAGCCGAGCGCTCCAGGATCGGATTCCCTGGCCACAGGGGACTTCCGCTCCTTTAGGGAGCTACAGTGGGGCTATCTGCAGGGGCTGTGTGGCAGTACCTACAAGGGGGCTGTGTGGCACTATCTACAGGGGGAATCTGCGAGTGGCAGGCTGATGGTCATTTTACTGTGAGTGGCAGGCTGATGGTCATTTTACTGTGAGGGGGGGCTGATGGTCATTTTACTGTGAGTGGGGGCTGATGGTCAATTTACTGTGAGTGGTGGACTGATGGTCATTTTACCGTGAGTGGGGGCTGATGGTCTTAAAGTGGTTTCCACCTCTGACCTCCAATTAAAATTAATAGGAGGCTTAACTTCAACGGCTTAAAAACAACGCAAAAAAAAAAGTTTAAACAACGCTGTCAATTCAATTCAGATTTTTTTTGTCTTACATAAAACACTGTGTGTACATACCCTAAGAGCGTAGTTTTTTTTTTTAGCTGTTTTTGGTCTTCCTCTAAACAAACAGGTAGATTTAGAAATGGTTAGGGAACTCTGTACTACGCTACAGGATCACGCCGGCCTACACAAGGATCATGTCGTTGAGAAGCTCAGTTCATTGTGGGAATGGGGCCTAGGCGAGTAAAAAAAAATTTGTTTGGGGACACTGTCTACAAGGGGGAGGGGGGAGGCTGTATGTCACTATCTGCATGAGGAAGGTGGTGGGCTGTATGGCACGATCTACAAGGGGGAGGTGGGGGACTGTATGGCACTGTCTACAAGGGGGAAGTGGGAGGCTGTATGGCACTGTCTACAAGGGGGAGGTGGGGGGCTGTATGGCACTGTCTACAAGGGGGAAGTATGGGGTTGTATGACACTGTCTACATGAGGGAGGTGGGGGGTTGTATGGCACGATCTACATGGGGGAGGTGGGGGGATGTATTTATTGTTCACAAGGGGGAGGTGCGGGGATGTATGGCACTGTCTACAAGGGGGAGGTGGGGCTGATGGCATCATCTACAAGGAGGAGTTGGGGGAATATAGCACTGTCTACAGGAAGGCTATATGGCACAATCTACAGGGGGCACTATCTGCAAGGGGGGCTGTGTGTGGCAGCCAGGGGAGGAGGGAATTATACTGTGTGGGGGCCACTAAGCGGACATTATACTGTGTAGGGGTACTACAGGGGGCAATATACTGTGTGTGGCACTTAGGGGGCATAATACTGTGTGGGCACAATTAGAGGACAAAATACTGTGTCATTGACGGGGTTATAATTTATTATATTATTAAATGTTATTATTATACTGTATGGGGGGCACTAAAGGGGCATTATACTGTGTGGGGACACTATATAGGGCATTATAATTTTGCACCTGGCATTATCTATCCTAAGGCCGGCCCTGTGTGTATACCTAGTCTTATTGGACTACAGAGCTGAGATAATGCTACAGGGAGAGAGAAACCTGTCTTTCATGTTTATAGAGCAACCTTTCAAAGTTGCAATTAAATTTAATAAAAAAAACTGCATAAACTGTGTACATAAACCCCTAGTACATGTGACAAGAGTTTTCTAGATCAGTGATAGGTTTATCTCATGATACTTCTTGTCAACAGATGAGGAAAGAGGAAAGACGTTAAACAACTTGATAATCCTTGACAAAACTAAAGTGGTTGCCCACTTTAGACAACATTTCACCTTGTCTACTGACTCAAATTTGCTGCAGCAAATGTGATCAGGTAATATCTGCAGGTAACTGCAATGTAAATGCTTGTTTTTGCTGCAGATGACTGCAGTGCACCCATCGAGTAAATGTCTGGGGTTGAAGAGATTTGCACTGGATACTGTTTGAACTGATAGAGGTATTCCATAGCTATGGAAAGCAAAAAAAAACAAAAACATATAACAAAAAGTCATCTAAAATCTACAACTATTCTAAACTCATGAACATCGGTGACAAGAACAATACCACAAATATTTAAAAGGGCTCCTCAGACAGGGAGTGTGCACTCATTAGCCTTCAGCACCAAATTCTCTCATCACTGCTGATTTAACACTAGATAGGTTGTCATATCAGACTGTCATATCACAGGAACAAAATGGCTGCCTCTACTGTGTTTGTGTAGCACTCATGGGCATGCTTTTGTATCATGAGATACTTTCTAAAATTACTACTTTTAATTTGTACTATAAAATGAATGACGTTGGTACCTGATCCCGTTCCTTCTCTACTTCCTCTAACTGTACCATAACAGTGTTCATGCGGTGTTTGTACATCTCACAGTCCTTTGCCAGAGTAGAACACTTTAACTCCAAGTCTTCTTTCTCCTCCAAGTACTATAGAATAAAAAATGGGTAAGAATTAATTCATCAAATTTATACTATAAATGCTAATGTCTGTTTGTCTGTCTTCTATAGGCATCCAAATGCCTGAACCATTTGACCCCCAAATTTGGCACATAGGTACATTAGGTTTTTGTAAAGCTCTCGACCATGCCGTTGTTGCTGTTATCAGCCATTATCACAGGATCAAGATACAATACTATAAAAGTGAATACAGGCATCCCCTTTTATAGTACAGATGTTTTTATCTGGCATTAACAGTGTTGAATCATGAAGGGGCGGAAACCGCCAGTTGATAGATCTGACTTCAGTGGCATCCTTTGGACCCACTAAGAAGTCTTGATTAATAAAACCAAGTGCAGTGGAGGCTTAAAGAGGCTCTGTCACCAGATTATCAAATCCCTATCTCCTATTGCATGTGATCGGCGCTGCAATGTAGATAACAGTAACGTTTTTTGATTTTTTTTAAAAACGATCATTTTTGGCTAAATTATGAGCAATTTTATATTTATGCAAATGAGCCTTTCTAATGGACAACTGGGTGTGTTTTCTCTTATTTCCAACTGGGCGTGTATTGTGTTTTAAGCAACTGGGCATGTTTACTTCTTTCACTGCACAATCACACCGTGCTGTGGATCATGCTGGGCTGGAACAATGAGAAGTGTAGGACACTGATTAGTCACTGATTGGTCAGCCTCATACACTCCTCTGTACAACGCCCAGTTGGTAAAAAGTAAAAACATGCCCAGTTGTCCATTGAGAGTCATTCGCATAAATCTAAACTAGCTCATAACTTGCTCAAAAATGATCGTTTTTCAAAATAAAAACCACTGCTGTTATCTACATTACAGCGCCAATCAGATTATGTAGGAGATAGGGCACTTATAATCTGGTGACAGAGTCTCTTTAAAGAGGCTCTGTCACCAGATTTTGCAACCCCTATCTGCTATTGCAGCAGATAGGCGCTGCAATGTAGATTACAGTAACGTTTTTATTTTTAAAAAACGAGCATTTTTGGCCAAGTTATGACCATTTTTGTATTTATGCAAATGAGGCTTGCAAAAGTACAACTGGGCGTGTTGAAAAGTAAAAGTACAACTGGGCGTGTATTATGTGCGTACATCGGGGCGTGTTTACTACTTTTACTAGCTGGGCGTTGTGTATAGAAGTATTATCCACTTCTCTTCACAACGCCCAGCTTCTGGCAGTGCAGACACAGCCGTGTTCTCCAGAGATCACGCTGTGTCGTCACTCACAGGTCCTGCATCATGTCAGACGAGCGAGGACACATCAGCACCAGAGGCTACAGATGATTCTGCAGCAGCATCGGCGTTTGCAGGTAAGTCGATGTAGCTACTTACCTGCAAATGCTGATGCTGCTGCAGAATCAACTGTAGCCTCTGGTGCCGACACGATGCAGGACCTGTGAGTGACGTCACAGATCTGCACTGCCAGAAGCTGGGCGTTCTGAAGAGAAGTGTATGTACTTATCATCAGAATGCCCAGCTAGTAAAAGTAGTAAACACGCCCCGATGTACGCACATAATACACGCCCAGTTGTACTTTTACTTTTCAACACGCCCAGTTGTACTTTTGCAAGCCTCATTTGCATAAATACGAAAATGGTCATAACTTGGCCAAAAATGCTCGTTTTTTAAAAATAAAAACGTTACTGTAATCTCCATTGCAGCGCCTATCTGCTGCAATAGCAGATAGGGGTTGCAAAATCTGGTGACAGAGCCTCTTTAAAGCCACTCGAGCCATAAGATTTTGATTTCACTTTTTTTTTCTTCAAAAAAATGAAAATTTATTTAAATAACACTTTCCAGAATAATACCATAAAACCACTCATCCAAATCCACCAAATGGGGTTTCAAAATACAAATAAATGACAATACAAAAATAAAAACACATCACTTACGTCCCCCACCACCCACTTCACACGTATAGGAGGGGGAAAAAAAACACCCAAAGCATTCCAATCCACACCCAACTTTCAGTCAAACGCCTGAGTTGTTAGACATCCAGCTAACTACTATCTTCCTTTATTGGTTTCCCATACATTCCATGTTTCAGAAAACTTATGCCCCTGACTCTTATCTCCATACATCGCAGTTTTTTAGTATCTGTAGTCTAGCCTGGAACAATAACCTAGTTATTGCCCTCTTTTTAAGCCCTTGCAATCCCAGATGTTTTACCGCGTCCGGTATATAAGCTACTGGGTCAAGATTTAACTGTATTCCAAAGGCATTATTAATCATTTTTAATATTTCTGACCAATATCTAAAAAGTTTAGGACATTTCCAAATCAGGTGCACCTTTGACACTTATCTGATTCTAATAATCCTACTTTCTTAAGAAAGGCTGGTGTATGATGTAATCTGTGCAGAATAAAGAATTGAGAGACCCTGTGTGTGGCCCTATACGAGACCATCAGAGGATACTGCACTATCTCCCTCGATGATTCTTCTGGGTGAGATATTTAATCGAATGTAACCCTCTACTCACTGTGACATGTGCACCTCTAAATACTTAAACTTTGAATCCTCTTCTAACACTCATATCTCGACCTTTCCCTTAATGTTAAGATTAAATTTTCCCCAAAATTTTCCCCAATTTATTTTTAGTCCTGAAAAATATCCATTTTTTTTAATCAACCCCATCACTCCTCCCATGTAGGAGTTTACATCCTCCAAAAACAACAGCATATTATCGGCATATAATGCCACTTTATTTTCCATTGTTCCCTACTTGAAACCCTAAATAGCCATACTGTCCCTAATTTGTATGGCCAATGGCACTATTGCAAATGCAAAGAGCAACGGGGATAAGGCACAGCCCAGTCTAGTGCTCCTAAGGAGGGAAGAAGGCAGGGACATCACCCCATCCACCATCATACTTGCTTGCGGTTTAGCATATTGGAGTTTACATTTCTAAACTCTATTGTACTTGGCTTCTAAACCACCTACTACACCTTCAGGATCTAAATTTAGCATATGTGAAGTCAACTAACCGTTAACTTCAATTTGCAAAATGCGGCTAAAGAGAACATCATCATTTGGCAATAAGTCTCCAATGGCCAGGAGGAGCATCACGAGCTGCAGAGACTGCAACAGAGGCGGAACTGCAAGCTGATCAAATGTGTCATACTACTGCTTGAGCTGCTGAAATTCCTCAGCAAAGTCAGGCCCGATTTTCTCAGCAACAGATCAGACAGGTGGCTCGCAGAAGTGCAGAGACTCCTACCCAGACCCAGGCCAGAAAGCAAGCTGATGGAGAGCTCATGTTGTTCAGCGTGCTAATGAGTGGGCTTTATTGCACGATGCTGCTTTTAGTTATGATCCAACCATAGCCTACGGATACACAGATTGGTTGTGATAAAGAAAAGTAATCATTATACCTTTTGCTAATAATCAATTGCCATTATTATATGCTTATGCTACATATATGTATACTGTGACTATATCCAAAAAAGAGAGATAGAAGAAGCACTCAAAAAAACTCTGGTTTTGTAAAAGATCTGCCAGGCACAGCTTCGGGGTTAACTCCCATAGGTAATCAGTCTACACCTGAATCTACGTCTCTGAGACTGACTCCATCTTCCACCACTCAGGATGGCAGGCTTAGGAGTGGGAGAGCCTATCGCAGCCTGGCCAGATGGAGCTAGCTCCCGCCCTCTGTCTATTTATACCTGCCTTTCCTGTTCCTCCCTTGCTTGTGATTCTTTCCGTGTGGTTTCCTGGCCCAGCTACAGCTCCTAACTATTTGATCCTGCTCCATACTGACCCTGGCTTACTGACTACTCTCCTGCTCTGCGTTTGGTACCTCGTGCTCTCCTGGTTTGACTTGGCTCGTTCACCACTCTGTTGCTCACGGTGTTGCCGTGGGCAACTGCCCCTTTCCCTTTGCTTTGTATTCCCTTGTATGTTGTCTCGTGCACTTACTGAGCGTAGGGACCGCCGCCCAGTTGTACCCCGTCGCCTAGGGCGGGTCGTTGCAAGTAGGCAGGGACAGAGTGGCGGGTAGATTAGGGCTCACTTGTTCGTTTCCCTACCCCCGTCGTTACAGGTTTATTCATCCAGCATCCACTGCAACGTTTCACCTTCTCTATGAAGGCTTTTTCAAGTCTGACTTGAAAAAGCCTTCATAGAGAAGGTGAAACGTTGCAGTGGATGCTGGATGAATAAACCAGAGTTTTTTTGAGTGCTGCTTCTATCTCTCTTTTTTGGATACACGTTGGTGCAGGGAGAGGTCACTCCCTGTTTGAAAGCTGAGCACCAGCCTTAACAGGCAAGGAATCATAGTGCTGCTCCTACACTTGATTTGTCTATATACTGTGACTATATATACTTTGCCTCTGAAATGTATTTTCTATAATCTTTCTAGCTAAGGTTTGTTTTTAACCCCTTTAGGACGCAGCCTGTTTTGGCCTTGTGGCACAGCCGATTTATTCAAATCTGACTTGTCACTTTATGTGGTAATAACTTGGGAATGCTTTTACCTATCCAAGCGATTCTGAGACTGTTTTCTCGTGACATATTGTTCTTTATGTTAGTGGAAAAATTTGGTCGATAAATTCAATATTTATTAGTGAAAAACACCAACATTTTGAGACCATTTGCAAAAATGTGCATTTTTCTAAATTTAATTGTATCTGCTTGTAAAACAGATAGTAATACCACACAAAATAGTCAATAGTTAACATTTCCCATATGTCGACTTTATGTTTGCATCATTTTTTGAACGTCCTTTTATTTTTCTATGATGTTACAAGGCTTAGAACTTTAGCAGCAATTTCTCACATTTTCAAGAAAATGTCAAAAGGCTATTTTTACAGGTACCAGTTTAGTTTTGAAGTGGTTTTGGGGGCCTTATATATTAGAATCCCCCAATAAATCACCCCATTTTAAAAACTGCACCCCTCAAAGTATTCAAAACAGCATTCAGAAAGTTTCTTAACCCTTTACGCGTTTCACAGAGAATAAAGCAAAGTAGAGGGGAAATTTACAAATTTAATTTTTCTTTGCCGAAATTCATTTGTAATACATTTTTTTCCTGTAACACAGAAGGCTTTACCAGGGAAACACAATCAATATTTATTGCCCAGGTTCTGCAGTTTTTAGAAATATCACACATGTGGCCCTAGTGTCCTAAAAAAACGAAACACCGGCCTCAGAAGCAAAAGAGCACCTAGTGGATTTTGGGGTCTGCTTTTTTTTTTAGTTTATATTTTAAACACCATGTCAGGTTTGAAGAGGTCTTGTGGTGCCAAAACAGTGGAAACTTCCCAAAAGTTACTTATTTTGGAAACTACACCCATCAAGGAATTTTTCTAGGGGTATAGTGAGCATTTAGACCACAGAGGTTTTTTGCAGAATTTAGTGCAATTAGGCCGTGAAAATGATTATCAACATTTTTGTCCATTAAAATATTTGCATTTTTTTTCATTTTCACAAGGGATAAAGTAGAAAAAGCCACCCAAAATTGTAACGCAATCTCTCCCGAGTATGACAATACCCCACATGTGGTAATAATAGTTTTTTTTTAATAGAAATTAATTAACCTTTGCAGGACTGATTCTTTTTTGCTTTTCCATTTTAGTTTTCACTCCCCGCCTTCCAAACGCCATAACTTTTTTTTATTTTTCCATTAATAGAGCGGTGTGGGGGCTTATTTTTTGCGGGAAGAGTTGTAGTTTCTATTGACACTATTTAAAGTACCATATAATGTACTGGGAAACCGAAAATAAAATTCTTTGCGTGGTGAAATTGGAAAAAACGGTGATTCCTCCATTGTTTTTTGGTTTTTGTTTTTACCGCTTTCACCGTGCAGTAAAATTGACAACTTAACTTTATTCTGCGGGTCAATACGATTACGGTGACACTAAATGTATATAGTTTTTTTTATATATTTTACTACTTTTACAAAGACAAAACTATTTGTTAAAAAAAAATTGTTTTGTATCAACATATTCTGAGAGCCATACCTTTTTTATTTTTTGGTCGATTGAGTGGTGTGAGGGCATATTTTTGGGGGGATGAGCTGTAGGTTTTCTTTTGTACCATTTTTTGTACATGTAGCTTTTTGATTACCTTTTTTTAAGTGTTATTTAGAGCTTTGGTGACCAAAAAACTGTGATTTTGGCATTTTAAATTCTCTATTTCATACGGCGTTCATTATGAGCTAAAAATTACTGTTTTACTTAATTCTGTAGGTCGGTACGATTACGGCAATACCATACGTATATAGTTTTTTTTATGTTTTGCAGCTTTTGCACAATAATATCACTTGTTAGTTAAAAAAAATATTTTCTCTGTCATATTCTGAGAGCCATAACTTTTTTATTTTTTAGGGTATGTGCACACGTAGTGACCAAAAACGTCTGAAAATCCAGAGCTGTTTTCAAGGGAAAACAGACCCTGCTTTTCAGACGTTTTTTGACCAACTCGCATTTTTCGCTGCGTTTTTCGCGCCGTTTTCGCGGCGTTTTTTACGTCCTTTTTGGAGCTGTTTTCATTGGAGTCTATGAGAAAACAGCTCCAAAAACGTCCAAAGAAGTGTCCTGCACTTCTTTTGACGAGGCTGTATTTTTACGCGTCGTCGTTTGACAGCTGTCAAACGACGACGCGTAAATAACAGGTCGTCTGCACAGTACGTCGGCAAACCCATTCAAATGAATGGGCAGATGTTTGCCGACGTATTGTAGCCCTATTTTCAGGGTATGTTCACACGTAGTCAACAAAAACGTCTGAAAATCCAGAGCTGTTTTCAAGGGAAAACAGACCCTGCTTTTCAGACGTTTTTTTACCAACTCGCATTTTTCGCGGCGTTTTCACGACGTTTTCACTGCGTTTTTTACGTCCGTTTTTGGAGCTGTTTTCATTGGAGTCTATGAGAAAACAGCTCCAAAAACGTCCAAAGAAGTGTCCTGCACTTCTTTTTACGAGGCGTAATTTTACGCATCGTAATTGCCGTACGACGCATAAAATTACGCGTCGTGTGGACAATACAGCGTTCTACCCATAGAAAGTAATGGGCAGATGTTTGACGACGTATTTGAGACGTATTTCCAGACGTAAAACGAGGCAAAATACGCCTCGTTTACGTCTGAAAATAGGTCGTGTGAACCCAGCCTTAGTCAAAAAAGCTGTGTAAGGGCTTGTTTTTTGTGGGATGGGTTGTAATTTTATTGATACTATTTTGGGGTACATGCGACTTTTTGATCACTTTTTATTTTATAGTTTGGGAGGGGTGGTGACCAAAAAATAGTGATTCTGGCATTTTTTTCATTTATTTTTTTGCGGTGTTCACCATGCGGGAAAAATAACATTAAAATTTTATCGTTTTGGTTGTTACGAACATGGTGATACCAAATATGTGTACTGTTTTTCAACGTTTTCATTTTTTTCCTATAATGAGAGACTTGTAGGAAAAAAAAATCTTTTATTTTTACACTTTTGTAAAACATTTTTATTAACTTTTTTTAACATTTTTTCACTTTTTACACTTTCTCTTCTGACCTGAAGCTCTAATCGCTGTTAGAATACACTACACTACCTAGGTAGTGTAATGTATTCCAACTGTCAGTGTGACGTCACAGTCACTCTGACAGTAAGTCTACGAGGACCAGCTAGAGGCTGGCATACATGGCAGACGCCATCACAAGCATCAGCAACCCCCACAATTGCATGGGGGCTTCTGATGTGCTACAAACCCCCTAAATGCGGCAATCGCAATCGAGCATCGCATTTGAGGGGTTAATTGCCGAATTCAGCGGCGATGAGCCACTGATCAGCAACAGTGGAATGTCAGCTATTGTGGACAGCTGACCTCCCAATTTCCGATGCACACTGTCACCGACATTGTTCATCGGGAACAACACAGTGTCTTCCTGTCATTCTAACAGGAAGTATATCAGGAGGCTGGTCCTGATAGGCTACCATACATGGCAGACACAGAGGCCATTACTTGGCCTCCGGTCACCATTCTAGCCATCTGCAAACCTCACGATTTCATTGTGAGGTATGCTGATGTGCTAGAAACCCCTAAAATGCGTAGATCACTGCATTTAAGGGGTTAATTGCCGAAATCTGCGAAAATGAGCCGCTGATCGGCAACAGTGGTGTGTCAGCTGTCAGGGACAGTTGGCCTCCCTGTTCCCGGTGCACGTGCACACTGTCCCCGACAGTGTGCACCGGGAACGGTGCAGTAACTGTACGTCCTCGTGCACTAAGACACTGGCCACCAGAACGTACAGTTGCGTTGTGGTGCACCTAGGGGTTAAACAGTATTTCTGGATGCAATCATGGCCAACATTGTCAAATATTGCAGCTAATTTCTCTATATTATGCGCATTCTTTACTAATAAACCTACTAATGTTGGCAATAATGCAAACTTGTCCTGCCACGGCACATATATTGGTCGCAATAATTGTGTTGCATTGTCACTTACTGTCCTAATGGGACTATTACCACTGCAGATATAACAGGTTGTGGGCAGCATCTTTCCTCAAACCTAAAGATACCCAGGTAACATAACCTCAGGGTTCTCATTGCAGCCATGTACTTCTTACTTATGAGTGACAACAACCAGTGACCTTCACCTCGTAACTCCACATAATAAAACACCTTAAGTTATTATTCAGAGTACCATGGCATATTTACACACATGATTATAAACCTCAAACAATATAAACAATAGGGCCACAACTAATGAAATAATGCTATCGCCGCCAATCTCAGTATTTCCCCTGTGGTTTGGGTCCCATCAGTGCATTCACAAGCCCTGTGTCACGATGCGGGGTGTGGACCCACTGGGCCATACCGCGTAGTGGGATGGCAGTTGGCCTACAGGTATAGTACAGAGTCTATAGTCCAGAAAGGGTACCTGAGGCAATGTAGACAGTAGCAAGGCAGGCTCGGCTGGGACCGGGCAGCAGGCAGACGTGAGGCGTGGGGTAGCGGAACAGGCGTGGAATACAGCACAATATGACAGCAGCTCAGCACGGCACTAGACCAGGATAGCACGGGATACAGGATACAGGAACAGGGACCACTTGGGAACTGGAAGACACTAGGAGACCATTTGCAAGACAAACTTTGGGTAACAAACAAAGCTCAGAAAAAGAACAAGAGGGCAGAGCCCTTTTTATAGTCCAGTGGCATTCTGGGCTAGATTGCAGACTTCCTGCAATTATGCGTGCACTGGCCTTTTAAGACCGTGCGGGAGACAGTCTCAATACCAGGAAGTGAGTGCCGGCGCCTCACTGGTGGACAACGCTGCAGAGAACACAGACGTCCATGGCCACGGCTGTCGAGGGGTAAGTCAGAACGACGGGCCATGGCCATAGACGTTACAGTATCCCTTCTCTTACGCCCCTCTTCTTGTGACCAGAGCCGGAGAGAAACTTCCTCACAAGCACAGGGGCATCGATGTTCTCCTCTGGCTCCCAAGACCTTTCTTCTGGACCGAACACCCTCCAATCCACTAAATAAAATGTCCTTCCTCCCACCTTCTTGGTGGCCAGAATCTCCCTAACTTCGAAAGTCCCTGACGAGCCACCAGGGGCCACTGTGGAACTAGGAGTCCTGGAGTAGTGGTTTAGGACCATGGGCTTCAGCAAGGAGACATGGAAGGAGTTAGGGATCTTGAGGGTAGTAGGCAGCCGCAGTTTGTAAAACACCGGGTTAATCTGTAGCAGGATTTCGAAGGGTCTGACGAACCTAGGGGCAAATTTGCAGGACGGCACCCTCAGCCGGATATTCTTTGAAGACAACCAGACCCTCGTACCTGGAAGAAACTGAGGAGGAACCCGTCTTCTTGTATCTGCCTTTCTCTTCATGTGGACCACCGCCAGCAGGATAGAAGATCGGGTCTGTTGCCATATTTGCAGAAAGTCCCTGAAGGTAGAGTCAGCTGCAGATACCTGGGACATAGTAGAGACAGGAAGAGGTAGTTGAGGGTGTTGGTCTTAGACGATGAAGAATGGACTGGAGGTGGTGGACTCACTACTGTGGTTATTGTAGGAGAACTCTGCCCACGGGAGCAGCTGCACTCAGTTATCATGCCGTCTGGAAACAAAGTGACGCAAATAGTTCTCCATAATCTGGTTAACCCTCTCGAATTGCCCATTGGATTGGGGATGATAGGCCGAAGAGAAGTCTAACTTTACACCGAGGAGGCCGCAGAGTGCTCTCCAAAACTTCGAGGTGAACTGGACCCCTCGGTCCGAGACAATATGCAGAGGCAAGCCGTGCAGAAGGAAGATGTGTTGAATGAAGAGGCCGACCAATCACGCAGCAGAAGGCAGACCAGTCAAGGGAACAAAATGAGCCATTTTAGAAAATCGATCCACCACCACCCAGATCACACTGCAACCTGCAGAGAGAGGGAGATCCGTGACAAAGTCCATTGCAACATGTTGTCAGGGAGCGACGGGCATAGGCAGCGGGTTTGGAGCAGGCCAGCTGCTCTGGAGTGGGCAACTTTATTTGCTGCCCATACCGTACATGAGGAGACAAAGTCCATGACGTCTTTGGGCAGCATGGGCCACCAGAACTGGCGGGCGATTAGATCTTGTGTCTTACGAGCACCCGCGTGACCTTCCAGCTTGGAACTGTGACCCCAGCGAAGGATTCTTCCTCTGTCTGCCAGACGCAAAAAAGTCCTTCCCGGAGGAATGTCTCTAACCTGCAGAGGGTTTACAGAGAAGATACAGGAAGGATCAATAATATTCTGTGGGAACTCCACAGTGTCCTCTGTTTCAAATGACCTAGACAAGGCATCGGCCCTCACATTCTTGTCGGCAGGTCGGTATTGAAGTTTAAACCAGAACCGAGCAAAGAACCACGACCACCTGGCTTGACGAGGATTCAACCGCTGGGCCGTCTGTAGGTAAGTCAGGTTCTTGTGATCCGTGAAGACTAGGATAGGATGGACTGAGCCTTCAAGTAAAAGTCTCCACTCCTGCAGAGCCAGCTTGATGGCCAGTAACTCCCGATCCCCAATCGAGTAGTTGATCTCTGCGGAAGAAAACAGCTTAGAATAGTAGCCACATACCACAGTCTTGCCCTTTGAACCTTTCTGAAACAACAGTGCACCAGCACCGACAGAGGAAGCGTCCACCTCTAACGAAAACTGTAGGGACACATCATGGTGATGAAGAATAGAGGCTGACGTGAAGTCTTTTTTTAAGGATTCAAATGCGGCTTCTGCCTCCGGAGTCCACACTTTTGCGTTCATACCCTTTTTAGTGAGGGTAGAGATGGGAGCTGTCAAAGATGAGAAGTTGGGAATGAACAGCCAGTACAAGTTGGCGAATCCCAGGAAGCGCTGTATGGTCCTTTAGCCTTGGGGGCGTTGCCACTCCAGGACAGCCTTTACCTTCTCAGGGTCCATCTTGAGACCCTGATCAGAAATTATATAGCCCAGGAGGGGAAGAGACTTTCTTTCAAAACACACTTTTCCAGCTTGGCATAAAGATGATTCTCTCTTAAACGAAGCAACACCTGGCGGACATGAGTCTGGTGAGTTACTGGATCTGGGGAAAAAAATCAAAATGTCATCAAGATACATCACAACACAAACATAAAGGAGATCATGAAAAATGTCATTGAGAAATTCTTGAAACACTGCGGGGGCGTTACACAGGCCGAAGGGCATAACCAGGTATCTATAGTGCCCATCACGAGTATTAAAAGCAGTCTTCCACTCGTCACCTTGACGAATCTGGATCAGATTGTAGTCCCCCCGCAGGTCCAGTTTAGAAAAAAAATTTGCCCCCCGTATGTGATCAAACAGTTCCGAAATCAAAGGCAATGGGTACCTGTTCATCACCGTGATCTGGTTGAAGCCTTGGTAGTCAATGCAGGGTTGGAGGGATCCATCCTTCTTCTTGACAAAGAAAAACCCGGCTCCGGCCTGGGATGAGGATTTACGAGTGAAGCACCTCTCCAAATTCTCTTTAATGTAGGCAGACATAGACTAGGTCTCTGGCAAGGAGAGAGGGTACACTCTACCACGAGGAGGGGATGATTCAAGAACCAAGTCGATCGGACAATCATATGCTCGATGTGGCGGCAAGGTCTCAGCTTCTTTCTTATCGAAGACATCAGAGAACATAGAGTAACAAGAAGGAAACCCTGCCAATGACTGAAGCGGAGGAGACTGTGGTGGCTGGATATGACACAGACAGCGGTCGAGACACTTGGGGCCCCACTGGAGAACCTCTCCAGAGTTCCAGTCCAGGACTGGGGAGTTTAGACGGAGCCAAGGCAAACCCAGCAGCATGGGGTTGACGGCCTTGGACAGGACAAACAGAGAGATGAGCTTCAAATGAACAGTTCCCACTTGAAGTCTTAACGGCTTGGTTACAGTCAAAACTGTGTCAGGCAATGTCCATCTACCGAGGCAACGATCAACGGCCTTTCCAGCAGGACAGTTGGCAACTGAAGAAGATCCACAAGGTCTTGGCAGATGAAATTGGCTGCAGAGCCAGAGTCCAGGTAGGCAGAGAACAGATGGGGCCTCTCGCCAGCAATGATGGTCACGGGAATGAGCAGTTTGGAGGAGAGTTCTCGACTAAATGCAGTAGCGCCCAGGGTTGTCTCTCCAACCAAACCTAGGCGCTGGTTTTTTTTTGCTTCTGAGGGCACAGACGCACAACATGGCCAGCGAGGCCGCAATATATACAGAGTCCAGAGGTGCGCCTGCGCTGTTTCTCCTGGATGGACAATTTTAGCATATCCACTTGCATCGGAACCTAGAGCAAAGCAGTGGAAGGAGGCAAGAGGGGTTGCTGGAAGTTGGGTGCCAGTCTAGGTAGCCGTCTCTCCTGATGAACCTCATGAGATCTCTCCTTCAGCCTTATGTCCACCCGAGTGGCAAGCAGAATCAGGTCGTCCAAGGCAGGTGGCAGTTCTCGAGCAGCAAGTTCGTCCTTGATCTCGGGCGATTGACCATACCAAACGGATGCCACCAAGGCCTCATTGTTCCAGGACAGTTCTCCTGCCAGAGTTCGGAACTGGATGGTGTATTCACTCACGGAGGTGTCCTCCTGGCGAAGGTTAAAGATAGCAGTGGCTGCCGATGAGACTCGTCCTGGCTCCTCGAAAACAGTCCAGAATAACCGCACGAACCCCTGGAAGTCTTGGATCTCGGGTCCCTGACGTTCCCAGATAGGGTTTGCCCATGCCAGGGCTTTGCCGGCAATTAGAGACGCGATGAAGCCTATCTTGGTTCCATCCGACGGAAAGGCTCGGGCGTGCAGGGTAAAATGGATATAGCATTGGTTCAGAAACCCCCAGCACGTACTTGCATCTCCATAGAACAAAGAAGGTAATGGCAGCGAGAAACGAGGATCCGAACCGAAACTGCCAGGAGGTGTAGTAGGAGGGTCCATCTGAGGAGCTTGCATAGAGGCAGGAAGTGAAGCTGCTAGCATCCCTAGCTGCTGTGCCACGGAGTTCACTGACGCAAGAAATTGATCCTGTCTTGCTCGGAGATCCTGCAGGTCCACCTGCATGGGAGGGTGACATGCCCTTGAATTGACCAGCGGGGTCCATGTCCTGAGCATACTGTCACGATGCGGGGTGTGGACCCACTGGGCCGTACCGCGGAACCGGATGGCAGCTGGCCAACAGGTATAGTACAGAGTCTATAGTCCAGAAAGGGTACCTGAGGCAATGTAGACAGTAGCAAGGCAGGCTCGGCTGGGACCAGGCAGCAGGCAGACGTCAGGCATGGAGTAGCGGAACAGGCGTGGAATACAGCACAACACGACAACAGCTCAGCACAGCACTAGACGAGGATAGCACAGGATACAGGAACAGGGAACACTTGGGAACTGGAAGACACTAGGAGACCATTTGCAAAACAAACTTTGGGTAACGAACAACGCTCAGGCAAAGAACAAGAGGGCAGAGCCCTTTTTATAGTCCAGTGGCATTCTGGGCTAGATTGCAGACTCCCTGCAATTATGCGCGCACTGGCCCTTTAAGACCCGGAAGTGAGTGCTGGCGCCTCACTGGGGAACGACGCTGCAGAGAACACAGACATCCGTGGCCATGGCCGTCGAGGGGTAAGTCAGAACGATGGGCCGTGGCCATAGACGTTACACCCTGTACATCATCATCCTCTTCTGTCTTCTTTTGTCCTCTGCTCTTCACTGACTGTCACCCTTAGGTTACCCCACGCAGTTGTGGAGTCAGACAGGTCGTGTCCAGTGGGGGGATTTATTATTACCCACCTCCTGGTCACTTACTTGTCTTCCACTGTGAACACTTGTATGATGCGGACTGGTTCACTCAGGTCTTTGGCCTTTGCTTTACTTTGACGATTGCAGGATAGTGTGGTCCATCTCATCTGTCAGGCACCGTAGCTTGTTAGTATACATCACCAGGCTGTACACCGAACCTCATGCTGTGAGCCTGGGTGAGTTCCCTCTTAGGCGGATTAGTGGAGTTTTATAATGCCACAAACCCACCGCATTGAAATCCTCTACCTCTGGCAAGTTACTTGTCTGCACGGCTACTTACAATTGTGACACTGCCTTCAGTTCATAACAAGCATGTTGTATTGGCTCAGGCTCTGCCTGCCACATCTCAGTGATGGAGTTCATCACTTAAAGTCTTTGATTTAAATTTGTTGCCACTTGCTGGGGACCCAATCTTTATCAATTCTTAAAATAAATGCTCATCTGATGATAACATTAACATACTCTATAAAAGTTATTATAAACGCATACAATAACAATGACACCCCTTCCCGACCACCCCACGTAGATTAACGGGATGCCGCACTGGTCCTTGTGCCTGCAGCCTGTTAATCTACGTGTACTCCTAACAGAGCACACAGGCACTCCCCACAGCCTGGCATCTCTCAGTACAGGCTGCTACTTGCAGCCTTAGTTAGCACCTATAATACCCCTTGGGAAACATAGTAACTGTAAGACATAATCTGTGATTAAGAAATCCTATATATGTCTCATATTAACCCCTTAGTGACCAGCCCATTTTAGGCCCTAATGACCAAGCTATTTTATTCGTTTTTCTATAGTCGCATTCAAAGAGCTATAACTTTTTTATTTTTTCGTCTACATAGCTGTATGAGGACTTGTTTTTTGCGGGATTAGTTGTACTTTTTAATAGCACCATTTTAGGGTACATATAATTTTTTTATTAACTTTTATTAACTTTTTTGAGGGGATTATAAAAAAAACTGAAATTCCACCATTGTTTTTAAATTGACGCCGTTCACTGTTACCTTTATTCTATGGGTCGGTACGATTACGGCGATACCACATATATAGAGGTTTTTTATGTTTTACGACTTTTGCACAATAAAAACACTTTTAAACTAAAATTATTTGTTTTTGCATCGTTGCTTTCCAAGAGTAGGTTATCACTCAAACCTACAAAGCTATCAGTTCTTTCCATGACAGCACAGGCCCCACAGTGACCACATGATACATTATCCCATCTAGGTCCCTTTGAGCCAAACGTGGATGGCGGGGTATAGTGGCTCCGAACCAAAATGTCTCGTAGATTAGGACTGCGCCTAGGTGTCTTGGCCGGCTGAGGGGTTAAAATTTTGGCTAAAGTTCCGTCTGTTTTCAATACTACCCAATGTTTCTGGAAAATACCTCTCATTGTATTCCATTGTTTGTTGTAACCTGAAATAAATCTTACCACTTCATCCGGCCCTTTCTTTACCTTCGGTTTCAGAAGATCTGCTCGTTTTTTTGATTTTGCATTATGGAATTTCTGTCTTACATGAGTTCCCTCATAACCCCTTCTTTGAAATCTCGATATAAGATCTTTAGATCTAGCTTCAAAGTATTGATCAGAGGAGCAAATGCGCCTCGCCCGGAGGAACTGTCCTCTCAGGATAGCCTTTATAACATGTTCAGGGTGGGAGGAATCTGCCATAAGATATGCATTAACCGAGGTCTCCTTTCTGAAGATATCGGTTTCGATTTTTCCACCAGTGTCAATCAGAATCTGAATATCCAAAAATTCAATTGCAGTATTGCTATATTTACTTACTAATTTAATATTGACATCATTCTCATTTAGGTAGCTCAAGAAGCCTCCAAGATCATGTTCCGTAGCCTGCCAGACCAACAAAATGTCGTCAATAAATCGTCGCCATGACACCACAGATGGCGCATATATGTTGTCGTCACTCTCTATATTACTTCTCTCCCAAAAGCCCATAAACAAATTTGCACACGACGGGGCACAAGTGGCTCCCATCGCAGTGCCGCACTTCTGTATATAGTATTTACCTTTAAATATAAAGAAATTGTGACACAGCACGAATTCAAGTAGTTCCAAAATAAAATCAATCATTTCTTTACCAAGATTACCCATTTCCAAAAAGAATCTGCATGCTCTCAAGCCATGCACATGTTTGATGGACATGTACAATGACTCAACATCACTTGTCACAATGTACATGTTTTCCTCTAGTTTTAAGCCTTCCAGGGATATCAATATATCTGTTGAGTTCCTAATATACGACGGGAGAGCTTCAACATGCGGTCTAAGATAATAATCAATAAAACGGCAAATCGGCTCACATAGCCCACCGATCCCCGAAATAATCGGTCGACCGGGGGGGGGGGCAAATTACATTTTTATGGACTTTTGGGGAGAAAATAAATCGTAGGAGTTCTAGGTTCTCTTACTCTTAAACCCTCATATACCTCCATAGGAATGAGTTTGTTATCAACTGCTTGCTTAAGAATGGATTCAAGCTGTCCGCTAAAAATAGTAACTGGATTCTGTTGCAATAATCTGCAGGTACCTGCATCACCTAACTGCCGCCTGGCCTCTTGTTCATAGATATGGGTAGGCCACGCTACAATGTTACCCCCTTTGTCCGCAGGTTTAAACACAATATCCTTCATATTTTTTAGCTTTCTAAGAGCAGCAGGTTCTGCTTCAGTCAGATTGTCATTGTGATTTGCTTTGATGGTCCTCATCTCGTCTGTAACTAATTTGACAAAAATTGAAACCTGCGGACAAAGGGAGAAAGACGGAAACGTGGTACTTTTCTTATATGAGTTTTTAGGGAATTTATCCCTCCTATACTCCCCATTTATATTTTCCTCATATAGGGCCTCCAGGGCAATAAGTGCCTCTCTTTCCTCATCTGTACCCGGTATAAATTTCTCGGGATTAAAAAAATGCCTTTTCAGGCATTCAGCCGAGAAATTTATACCGGGTACGTGGCCTACCCATATGTATGAACAAGAGGCCAGGCGGCAGTTAGGTGATGCGGGTACCTACAGATTATTGCAACAGAATCCAGTTACTATTTTTAGCGGACAGCTTGAATCCATTCTTAACCCCTTCGCGCTGCTAAGTAGAACGTTCGCGCTCAGGTCAGTACTATTACTGACCTGAGTAAACACGGCGCCATTTAATCCCGGCGCGTGTCTGAGCTGTGATACCTGCTGTTTCCGACAGCAGGCTATCACAGCTTAGTGTGCAGGGACCGATCGCGGTGGTCCCCGCCGATTAACCCCTTAGAAGCCGCGTTCAATAGCGATCGCGGCTTCTTAGGGGTTAAGCTGCCATCGCCGGCCTGCTACACGATAGCGGGCCGTGATGGCTACTATGGCAACCAGAATCCTAACAATGGACTCTGGCTACGCCATCGACGGAAGCCTAGTGGGTCCTGACAAAATCAGGACCCACTATGCTTGCTGTCAGCGAACAGCTGACAGCTCTAATACACTGCACTACGCATGTAGTGCAGTGTATTAGAATAGCGATCAGAGCCTCCTGCCCTCATGTCCCCTAGTGGGACAAAGTAAAAAAAGTGTAAAAAAGTAAAAAAAAGTTGTGTAAAAATAAGAAAATAAAAGATTTAAAAGTAATAAAAGTAAAATCCCCCTTTTTCCCTTATCAGTTCTTTATTATTAATAAAAATATATAAATAAACAAATAAACTATACATAATTGGTATCGCCGCGTCCGTAACGGCCTGAACTACAAAACGATGTCGTTATTTATCCTGCGCGGTGAACGCCGTAAGAGAAAATAATAATAAACCGTACCACAATCACAATTGTTTGGTCACTTCACCTCCCAAAAAATGGAATAAAAAGAGATCAAAAAGTCGCATGTACCTAAAAATGGTACTGATCGAAACTACAGCTCGTTACGCAAAAAATAAGTCCTCGCACGACTTTCCTGATGGAAAAATAAAACAGTTATGGCTCTTAGAATAAGGCAACACAAAAAATTTATTATATTTTACAAAATGTATTTTATTGTGCAAACGCCATAAGACATAAAATAAAACTATAAACATCTGGTATCGCCGTAATCGTATCGCCCCGCAGAATAAAGTGAATATGTCATTTATAGCGCACGGTGAACGCTGTAAAAAAAATTGAATAAAAAACAATAGTAAAATTGCTGTTTTTTTAGTCACCACGCCACCTAAAATTAGAATAAAAACTGATCAAAAAGTCGCATGCACCCCAAGAAAACTGCAATGGATTCCTCAAGGTCTCTAATTTCCAAAAAGGGGTCACTTATGGGGGGTTTCCACTGTTTTAGCACCACAAGACCTCTTCAAACCGGACATGGTGCCTAATAAATTAAATTAAATTAATTAAATGTCACCTCTACTTTGCTCTAAATTCCTGTGAAACGCCTAAAGGGTTAATAAACTATTTAAATGCTGTTGTGAATACTTTGAGGGGTCTAGTTTCTGAAATGGGGTGTTTGATAGGGGTGTCTAATATATGGGCCCCTCAAAGTAACTTCAGAACTGAGCTGGAAACTAAAAAATAAAATAAAAATGAGGCAATACTTCGCTTCTTACATTATACTCATAATGAGCCGTGCCCACCCCGAGATGACCCCAGTTTTGACCGTTTGTATAAACGGAGACCCCTATTAGACCATTTCAGTGCCCGGTTTTCCCAAGCATTCACCCCCGAGAAGTGTATTTCTATAGATGAATCCCTGGTACATTTGAAAGGGAGGCTTCAATTCCGCGAGTACCTGCCGGGTAAGAGGGCAAGGTATGGCGTGAAGATGTATAAGCTGTGCGAGAGTGCATCCGGGTATACCTACAAATTTAGGATATATGAAGGGAAGGACACCAGTTCTCAGCCCCCAGAATGCCCCCCCTTACTGGGAGTTAATACAAAAATTGTGTGGGATTTGGTGCACCCACTGCTGGACCAGGGTTACCACCTCTACCTGGATAATTTTTATACCAGCATCCCACTCTTCAACTGCCTCGCTTCCAGAAGTCCTGCGGCATGCGGCACTGCTAGAAGAAACCTGAGAGGCCTCCCTACGACTCTGCTTGGGCAAACACTCAGAAGGGGTGAGAGCAGGGCACAATCTAGCAGCAACATATTGTGTGTCAAGTACAAGACCAGGGAGATGCCACACCAGTACCCATGTACCTGTACGAGGTACCAGTACAGGGACCCCCAAACTAGACTGCATCCTGGACTACAATAGGTACATGGGAGGGGTGGACTTGTCAGATCAAGTCCTGAAGCCTTACAGTACTTGTGGTCTGGAAGCGGGGCCACAGGCATCGTACCAGGGCAACACTTTTTAGGAGAAGTTCCCCAAACTGGCAAGAAGGGAAAAAGTCAAAAGAGGTGCAGAGTCTGCTATAAGAGGGGGATAAGGAAGGACACAATATATCAATGTGACGCGTGTCCCGAAAAACCAGAGCTCTGTATGAAAGAGTGTTTTCAAATTTATCATCCATCCCTTTATTTTTAATTTACCCCAGTTTTACTCGCTCTGATCCACTTCGCACAGCTTACCCCTCCTTATCTTTCCCCTCTGAGCCCTGCTGCGTGCCCAGGCAGCTGATAACAGCCACATGTAGGGTATTGCCGTACTTGGGAGAGCCAACATTACAGTTTATGAGGTGTATATCTCCGGTCGTGCATGCTGGGCACAATATATCGGACACTGAATGGTCATATATGTATAGAAAATTGCAAATTTCACTCTGCACCAACTGCTGCACATTATCTTTTACACAATACCTGTGGGGTCAAAATGCTCACTACACCTCTAGATGAATTCCTTAAGGGGTGTCGTTTTTAAAACGGGGTCACTTCTCGGGGGTTTCAACTGTACTGATACCTCAGGGGCTTCTGCACACACGACTTAGCACCAGAAAATTCCCAGTAGGCCACATGGTGGTCCTTTCCTTCTGAGCCCTCCCACGGGCCCAAACGGCAGTTTATCACCACAAACAGGGTATTGCCGCACTCAGGACAAATTGGGCAACAAAATGCGGTATTTTATTCCTTGTGAAAATAAGAAATTTTGAGCCAAAACTACCTCTTATTGGAAAAAATTACATTTTTTTTAATTCACAGCCCAATTCAAATAAATTCTGTGAAAAAACTGTGGAGTCTAAATGGTCACAACACCCATAAATGAATTCCTTGAGGGGTGTAGTTTCCAAAATGGGGTCACTTCTGGTGGGTTTCCATTGCTTTGATACCTTTGGGGCTCTGTAAATGCGACATGGCACCCGAAAACCAATCCAGCAAAATCTGTGCTCCAAAGAACACATAGCGCTCCTTTCCTTCTAATACCTCCCATGGGCCCAAACGGCAGTTTATGGCCACAAATAGGGTATTGCCGCACTCAGGACAAATTTGGCAACAAAATGGGGTATTTTATTCGTTGTGAAAATCAGACATTTTGAGCCAAAACTACATCTTATTGGAAAAAAGTTTTTTTTTTTAAATTCACAGCCCAATTCAAATAAGTTCTGTGAAAAAAACTGTGGGGTCTAAATGGTCACAACACCCATAAATAAATTCCTTGAGGGGTTTTGTTTCCAAAATGGGGTCACTTTTGGTGGGTTTCCATTGCTTTGATACCTCTGAGGCTCTGCAAATGCGACATGGCACCCGAAAACCAATCCAGCAAAATCTGGACTCCAACAAACACATAGCGCTCCTTTCCTTCTGAGGCCTCCCATGGGCCCAAACAGCAGTTTATCACCACAAATGGGGTATTGCCGCACTCAGGACAAATTGGGCAACAAAATGGGGCATTTTGTTCCCTGTGAAAATAAGAAATTCTGATCAAAAATGACATCTTATTGGAAAAATTGTTATTCTTTTAATTTCACAGCCCAATTCAAATACGCGCTGTGAAAAAACTACGGGGTCAAAATGGTAACAATAACCATAAATTAATTCCTTGAGGGGTGCAGTTTCCAAAATGGGGTCAGTTTTGGGGGATTGCTACTGTTTTGGCACCTCAACACCTCTCTAAACCTGGCATGCTGCCTAAAATATATGCTAATAAAAAAGCACGACCAAAATGCACTAGGTGCTTCTTTGCTTCTGGGGCTTGTGTTTTAGTCCACGAGCGCACTAGAGCCACATGTGGGACATTTCTAAAAATTGAAGAATCTGGACAATACATATTTAGTAGTGTTTCTCTGGTAAAACCTTCTTTGTTACAGAAAAAAAATAGAATAAAATTGAAATTCAGAAATAAAAACGAAATTTGCAAATTTCACCTCCACTTTGCTTTAATTCCTGTGAAATGCCTGAAGGGTTAAAAAACTTTCTAAATGCTGTTTTGAATACTTTGAGGGGTCTAGTTTTTAAAATTGGGTGCTTTATGGGGGTTTCTAATACATAGGCCCCTCAAAGCCACTTCAGAACTGAACAGATACCTTAAAAAAAAGGCTTTTGAAATTTTCTTAAAAATATGAGAAATTGCTGTTTATGTTCTAAGCCTTGTAACGTCCAAGAAAAATAAAATAATGTTCAAAAAACAATGCCAATCTAAAGTAGACATATGGGAAATGTGAACTAGTGACCATTGTGGGTGGTATAACCGTCTGTTTTTCAAGCAGATGCATTTAAATTCAGAAAAATGCTATTTTTTCTAAATTTTCTCTAAATTTTGCAATTTTTCTCAAATAAAGACTGAATATATCGACCAAATTTTACCACGAACATGAAGCCCAAAGTGTCATGAGAAAACAATCTCGGAATCGCTTGGATAGGTTTAAGCATTCCGACGTTATTACCACATAAAGTGAAATATGTCAGATTTGAAAAATGGGCTCTGAGCCTTAAGGCCCAAACTAGGCTGCGTCCTTAAGGGGTTAAGCAAGCAGTTGATAACAAACTCATTCCTATTGAGGTTAATGAGGGTTTAAGAGTAAGAGAACCTAGAACTCCTACGATTTATTTTCTCCCAAAAGTCCATAAAAATTTAATTTGCCCCCCCGGTCGACCGATTATTTCGGGGATCGGTGGGCTACGTGAGCCGATTTGCCGTTTTATTGATTATTATCTAAGACCGCATGTTGAAGCTCTCCCGTCGTATATTAGGGACTCAACAGATATGTTGATATCCCTGGAAGGCTTAAAACTAGAGGGAAACGTGTACATTGTGACAAGTGATGTTGAGTCATTGTACACGTCCATCAACCATGTGCATGGCTTGAGAGCATGCAGATTCTTTTTGGAAATGGGTAATCTTGGTAAAGAAATGATTGATTTTATTTTGGAACTACTTGAATTCGTGCTGTGTCACAATTTCTTTATATTTAAAGGTAAATACTATCTACAGAAGTGCGGCACTGCGATGTTAGCCACTTGTGCCCCGTCGTATGCAAATTTGTTTATGGGCTTTTGGGAGAGAAGTAATATAGAGAGTGACGACAACCCATATGCGTCATCTGTGGTGTCATGGCGACAATTTATTGATGACATTTTGTTTGTCTGGCAGGCTACGGAACATGATCTTGGAGGCTTCTTGAGCTACCTAAATGAGAATGATGTCAATATTAAATTAGTAAGTAAATATAGCAATACTGCAATTGAATTTTTGGATATTCAGATTCTGATTGACACTGGTGGAAAAATCGAAACCGATATCTTCAGAAAGGAGACCTCGGTTAATGCATATCTTATGGCAGATTCCTCCCACCCTAAACATGTTATAAAGGCTATCTCGAGAGGACATTTCCTCCGGGCGAGGCGCATTTGCTCCTCTGATCAATACTTTGAAGCTAGATCTAAAGATCTTATATCAAGATTTCAAAGAAGGGGTTATGAGGGAACTCATGTAAGACATGAATTCCATAATGCAAAATAAAAAAAACGAGCAGATCTTCTGAAACCGAAGGTAAAGAAAGGGCCGGATGAAGTGGTAAGATTTATTTCAGGTTACAACAAACAATGGAATACAATGAGAGGTATTTTCCAGAAACATTGGGCAGTGTTGAAAACAGAGAGAACTTTAGCCAAAATTTTAACCCCTCAGTCAGCCATGACACCTAGGCGCAGTCCTAATCTACGAGACATTTTGGTTCGGAGCCACTATACCCCGTCATTAACATATTTGTTTGGCTCAAAGGGATCTAGATGGGGTAATGTATCATGTGGTCACTGTGGGGCCTGTGCTGTCATGGAAAGAACTGATAGCTTTGTAGGTTTGAGTGATAAAAAAAGATACAAGATTGTCCATTTTATAAACTGCAGTGTCAAGAATGTTATCTATCACGCGAGTTGCCCATGCGACAAAATATATGTGGGTATGACCACTAGGGAGTTAAGAACTCGCGTGATGGAACACATTCGTGACATAAAGGGGATCACCAGTAGAGATCATGTGGATGAATTAGGTTATAGGAGTAAACCCCTTGCCAGACACTTCAGGGATTTCCATAAGAACAATTGGAGACTCTTAAAAATTAAGGGCATAGACAGACTATATGAGGGAAATAGAGGAGGTGACATATTCTAACAACTTTTAAGAAGGGAACTTAAGTGGATCGTGACATTAGACACATGTCACCAAAAGGGCTTAATGAGTCCCTGAGCTTTGCATCATACCTGTAAAAACAATTACTAATTTAAATTTTTGTATTTTCAAGTTTGATAGTGTACGGAATTGGATGGATACCGTTAGCGAATTATAGTATCGAGATGTTGAGGGGACCTATGTGACGAGTGGAGAAGGACGAAGGGAGGAATATCATCAAACAGATGTGGAGAAAGTCTATATGTAGAGATACTCTTATAGATTGAGATGTGGTGTATTTGTAGAGATCACTGGATTAATTTATTATTTTTTGATGAATTTGTCACTATATACACAGAAATATATAATTGAGCACTATTTATATGTATCAACACATTGTTTAAATGGCTTCTGTCCTTTGCTCGCCGGACTGGTCTGGAATCACTTCCGGACTGTTCCGGTGACCAATGGACAGACATTATGCACATATGTATGTTGAGTGTGGCTATATGTCCACGCTCCTCATACTCTTATATTTTTATATTAGACTTAATTTTCATTTATTATTTTGCTTTTATCTTATTTATATTTGTTTTTGTTTTTGTCTTTTATTATCACAATTTAGCTCCAGATGTGGAGATATTAATTACTTAATATATTATAATTATGTTTTGGTATTATTTGTTCATGAATCATCTGTATAAATATGGAATCTACATCTTTGTATCGAATAAATCACCTTGCATGTAGCACTATATCTGTATTCACACAATTGTGTCTGGGGTGTGTTTGGTGGATTGTCATCTCCACTTTTTGGGTGGTGTCCTTCGCCGAGTACACCCTAGACATGCACAATACCTATTCATCTATATAGGGACATATGTACTTTATGCACTTTTTTGATTTGGGGGTTCCGTGCTGTCGTTATGTGCGGTGTGTGCGGCATGGGGGTCCGGATGGGGGACACTGACCCTTAGTGTTTGGCGCTGGGGTGGTCTCCCCTATCCGTTCTCCCGGTGTTGGTGCGCGCCGTGCGGCATGATAGTATGATGCACTCCAATAAGGTGTCCTGACTAGTTGATGTATGTATTTTGAAATGCGGGTTACGGTGCCTCCAGAGTGGGGGTCCGGGTGGGGGATCTCCACCGCCAGTGTTGGGCACTGGTGGTGGTCTCCCTCTCCCGTGCCTCCACTGGTGTCGCTGTATGTACCGCATAGTTTATGACACGCTAATATGTTAAATGCATTTAATTGATTATTACACATGACATAGTGAGCATAATAAACCGTAAGATGCACTGATGGTTGTTGATGGTTATAATAAACAATTTAAAATATCCCCCGCTTCGAATACACTGTAAATGGTCTGAATGGCTGATTTATACCATATCTCTAGACGACTTGACACATAGGGTGACGTGCGCATGCGCTTGATTGACCCTCCAAATGTTGTACTGGAAGTTGTCATAGTGAGGGCGGAAGTGCAGATGATGGGGGATCCTGTCAATGCACGGAACACTCCTGACGTGGACGACACACGTGGGAGGGCGCAATGAACTGCCATTTGTCACCGATTTACTGGTACAATATTTAAACCACATTTTTGTACACTATCACCATCTCATGACGAAGGGTGCGAAACGCGCGTCGAGGTGTCTTTGCTGAGACCATCAATAGCCATCATGTCAGCCACAGGTAATTGATATGCAACTATGCTAAGTATTTATGTATAGTGGTTAATAGAACTATTTTGATAGATCTTCACCCAGATAGTGGAGAGACTGATACCAGAGGCTTTGATATCAGTTTGGAGATTTTATACTCTTCCCGTTATTGGTGTTACTATGTATTTGTGTATACTATGTGTAGCGTCCATGGCCGCGGGCCGTCGGGTTTACTCACCTCCCGACGCCCGCAGCCATGGATCTGTGATCGCTGGTCCCCGTCTCCTTCCTAGGAGACGCCAGCGCTCACTTCCGTTCCGTTCGGCTGTGTCCCGTAGGGTGCGCGCGCACGCTCGTGCCTGGCCTTAAAGGGCCAGCGCGCGCAAATTGGAGGAAGTCATCATCATCAACTGCCACGATTTCCTGGTCTATAAGAAGGCCCCTGGCCTTCTAATCATTGCCTGAGCGTTGTTAGTTTTCCAGAGTCTGTCTTGCAAATGGTCCCTTAGTGTTTCCCGTTCCTGTTGTTACCCGTGCCTTGTTCCCCGTTTCTGTTTCCCGTGCTTTGCCTTAGTATCAAGTCGTGCCACGTCCTGTGTCATCTGCCACGTCCAGTGTCATCTGCCACGTCCAGAGGAATCTGTCACATCCTGTGTCATCTGCCACGTCCAGAGGAATATGCAACGTCCTGTGTCATCTACCACGTCCAGAGGAATCTGCCACGTATTGTGTCATCTGCCACATCCAGAGGAATCTGCCACGTCCTGTCTCATCTGCCACGTCCGGAGGAATCCACCACGTCCTGTGTCATCTGCCACGTCCGGAGGAATCCGCCACGTCTGGTGCAACTTGCGGCTCCTGTGTGATCCGCCACGTTTGGCGCTGTCTGCTGCAACCATCTCCATCTGTGCCAGAGCTTCAGTCACCGTCTGGACTATCCAGGTACCCTTGTGCGGGACATTGTATTTCTGGCGTTTCCTGTGGTTTGGCCAGCTGCCTTCCCGCTACGGCGGTACGGCCTAGTGGGTCCACTAACCCACTCCGTGACAGTACGCTCAGGCCATGGACCCCGCTGGTCAACCTGAGACTTTGACGACACAAGCCATGCTGGCCGAGATGGAGGATCTCCAGTCACGACAAGACCAGCTCCTCCTGTTGGTGAACACCATAGCCCATCGGCTGCTTGCTCCAACCACAGTCATCACCGCACCCGTTCCTGCGGTTCTGCCTGCTACACTTCCTGTCTGTACCGGTACCAACCCCCTGTGTTTCTTGCCGCTACCTCCACGCTATGACGGAGATCCGAGGTCCTACAGGGGATTTTTGAATCAGTGCCTGATCCACTTCAGACTACATGCAAGGTCCTTCTGTTCGGATGACGTCAGGATCGCCTTCATCATCTCTCTCCTTACTGGCAAAGCCATTGGCATGGGCCAATCCTCTGTGGGAACATCAGGGACCAGAGGCCCAGGACTTGCAGTGCTTCTTACGGACCTTCCGCTCGATCTTTGAGGAACCTGGGAGGGTTTCTTCGGCTGCTGCATCCTTGCTAACCCTACACCAGGGAGATCTCACGGTGGGCGAGTATGCCATTCAGTTCCGTATCCTGGCTGCTGAATTGACCTGGAACAACGAGGCTTTGGTGGCTACATTCTGGCAGGGACTGTCTTCAGGGATCAAGGACGAGCTGGCTGCTCGTGATCTGCCATCTACCCTGGACGATCTTATCCTACTCGCCTCCCGTGTCGACATGAGTATCCGGGAACGTTCCCAAGAGGTTCTCCGGGAGAGAGAACGTCCCAGGCTGGATTCTGCTGTCCTGCAATCCTCCTCAGTTGTCCCACCAGAGGATCCGATGCAGGGTAATTATGTCAAATTGTCTACCCAGGAGAAACAACGCAGACGCACTTCTGGACTTTGTCTGTATTGTGGCCATGGAGACCATATTGTGCGTCTGTGTCCCCAGAGGCCGGAAAGACCCCATTGCCTAGGATTGGTTGGAGAGACAACCCTAGGTGGAACAGAATCTAACAGAGCATTCGGTTCCAAATTGACTATTCCTGTGACCCTGGTATCCGGCGAGAGGACGCATCAAGTTTCTGCCTATCTTGACTCTGGCTCTGCTGCAAACTTCATCCAGAAAGAGCTTGTGGATCATCTTCAGTTGCCCACAGTTACCCTGGAGACATCTTTGGCTGTTGCCTCAGTTAATGGACTGCCTCTGCCTGATCCCATCATCTCTAAAACCAAGCCGTTGAAGCTCCAGGTTGGAGTACTTCATTCTGAATTTATTTCCTTCCTTGTTTTGCCCAAGGCCATCAATCCTGTTCTGCTGGGCCTGCCTTGGCTTCGACTACATGCCCCAGTCCTGGACTGGAATTTTGGAGAGGTTCTCCAATGGGGCTCCAAGTGCCATGGTCGTTGTCTGTTGCAGATCCTTCCTGTCAAGCCTCCTCTGCCTCAGTCGTTGGCAGGACTGCCTCCCCATTTTGCTCAGTATGCAGATGTTTTCAGCAAAAATGAGGCTGAGACGCTGCCCCACATCGGACTTATGACTGCCCCATTGAACTGGTTCCTAATGCCTCTCTCCCCCGTGGACGGGTATATCCTCTCTCCCTGCCTGAGTCTCTATCCATGTCGGCCTATATCAAGGAGAATCTGGAGAGGGGTTTTATATGAAAATCTTCCTCCCCGGCCGGGGCTGGATTTTTCTTCGTTAAAAAGAAGGATGGATCCCTTCATCCCTGCATTGACTACCGGGGCCTCAACCTGATCACAGTCAAGAACAAATACCCGTTGCCATTCATCTCAGAGCTGTGTGATCGCACACGAGGGGCCAAACATTTTTCTAAGCTGGACCTGCGTGGGGCTTACAATCTAGTCCGGATTCACCGGGGTGATGAATGGAAGACAGCATTTAACACCTGGGACGGGCACTATGAATACCTAGTGATGCCCTTTGGACTGTGTAATGCTCCCGCAGTGTTTCAGGAGTTCGTTAACGATATCTTCCGGGATCTACTCTATGTCTGTGTTGTTGTTTATCTCGATAATATTTTGATTTTCTCCCCAGATCCGACGACTCATCGGAGGCATGTCCGTCAGGTTCTACTACGATTGAGGGAGAATCATTTATACGCCATGCCGGAGAAGTGCATCTTAAAGAAGAGTTCTCTGAACTTCCTGGGCTACATCATCTCGCATCAAGGCCTCAAGATGGATCCTGAGAAAGTGAAGGCTGTCCTGGAGTGGCCACGTCCCCAAGGCTTAAGGGCCATACAGCGGTTCCTGGGATTCGCCAATTTCTACCGGCAGTTTATTCCTAACCTCTCTTCTCTGACGTCTCCCATCTCGACCCTTACCAAGAAGGGTGTGAACGCCAAAGTGTGGACTCCAGAGGCAGAGTCCGCATTTATTAGCCTCAAGAGAGCCTTCATTTCAGCTTCAATCCTCCATCACCCTGACGTGTCTCGGCAGTTCTCACTAGAAGTGGACGCCTCCTCTGTTGGTGCAGGTGCACTTCTGTTCCAGAGGAGCTCCAAAGGAAAGGCAGTAGTATGTGGCTACTACTCTAGACTGTTTTCTTCTGCCGAGCGCAATTACTCCATTGGAGATCGGGAGCTGCTGGCCATCAAATTGGCTCTGGAGGAGTGGAGACATCTTCTGGAGGGCACTGCTCAACCCATCCTGATCTTCACCGACCACAAGAATCTTACTTACCTTCAGTCCGCTCAAAGACTGAATCCTCGTCAAGCCAGGTGGTCGCTGTTCTTCACCCGTTTTCTGTTTGTGCTCCACTACCGTCCCGCGGACGACAAGAATGTGAGGGCCGATGCCCTGTCCAGATCGTTTGAGACGGAAGACACGGTGGAGTCCCTTCAGACCATCATAGACCCGTCCTGCATTGTCACTGCTAATCCTCTGCAGGTTAAAAACATCCCTCCTGGGAGGACTTTTGTTCGGTTGGCAGACAGGAGAAGAATTCTCCGCTGGGGACATAGTTCTAAACTTGCTGGGCACGCCGGTGTCCGTAAAACCCGAGACCTGATTGCTCGTCACTTTTGATGGCCCACGCTACCTAAAGATGTTCTGGACTTTGTCTCTTCTTGCACGGTGTGTGCCTCTAACAAAGTGACTCACTCCAAGCCTGCCGGCCTGCTTCAACCTCTGCCTGTACCCAGTGCCCCCTGGCAGCACATTGCAATGGACTTCATCACAGACCTTCCTCCCTCAGCAGGATGTAACACTGTCTGGGTGGTGGTGGACCGGTTCACTAAGATGGCTCATTTTATCCCACTGACCGGCCTACCTTCTACTCCTCGTCTGGCGAGTCTCTTCATTCTACACATCTTTCGCTTGCATGGCTTGCCTCTACACATCGTGTCGGATCGGGGTGTTCTGTTTACCTCTAAGTTCTGGAGAGCCCTCTGTAAACTCCTGGATGTGAGTTTGGACTTTTCCTCTGCCTATCACCCCCAGTCCAATGGGCAAGTTGAGAGGATCAACCAGATTATGGAAAATTATCTCCTCCACTTCATCTCTTCACAGCATGATAACTGGGTACAGCTAATTCCATGGGCCGAATTTTCTTACAACAACCACACAAGTGAGTCCACCACTTCCACTCCGTTTCACATCGTATACAGTCAACATCCCAGAGTCCCTCTTCCTGTATCAACTTCATCTCAGGTACCCGCTGCTGACTCTGCATATGGGGACTTCCTGAAAATCTGGCAACAGACCCGGTCCTCTATTTTGCTGGTGGTGGATCGCATGAAGCTAAAGGCAGATACTAAGAGAAGAGAGCCGCCTCAGTATCTTCCTGGGACTAAAGTCTGGCTGTCCTCTCGGAACATTCGCTTGAGGGTGCCTTTATAGAAGTTTGCTCCCAGGTTCCTTGGCCCTTTCGAGATCCTGCAACAAATCAACCCTGTCTCCTAAAAGCTGCGGCTGCCTCCTACCCTCAGAATCCCTAACTCCTTCCATGTGTCCCTCCTGAAACCAGTGGTCCCGTACCGCTACACCAAGACTTCTAGTTCCACAGTTGCTCCCAGCGGTCCTTCTGATGTATTCGAGGTAAAGGAGATCCTGGACTGCAAAAGGGTAGGAGGAAGGACTTTCTATTTGGTGGACTGGAGAGGGTTTGGTCCTGAGGTCCGCAGCCATGGATCTGTGAGCGCTGGTCCCCGTCTCCTTCCTAGGAGACACCAGCGCTCACTTCCGCTCCGTTCGGCTGTGTCCCGTAGGGTGCGCGCGCACACTCGTGCCTGGCCTTAAAGGGCCAGCGCGCGCAAATTGGAGTAAGACATCGTCATCAACTGCCACGATTTCCTGGTCTATAAGAAGACCCCTGGCCTTCTAATCCTTGCCTGAGCGTTGTTAGTTTTCCCAGTCTGTCTTGCAAATGGTTCTTGCTGTTACCCGTGCCTTGTTCCCCGTTCCTGTTTCCCGTGCTTTGCCTTAGTATCAAGTCGTGCCACGTCCTGTGTCATCTGCCACGTCCAGAGGAATCTGCCACGTCCTGTGTCATCTGCCACGTCCTGTGTCATCTGCCACGTCCAGAGGAATCTATCACGTCCAGAGGAATCTGCAACGTCCTGTGTCATCTGCCACGTCCAGAGGAATCTGCCACATCCTGTGTCATCTGCCACGTCCGGAGGAATCCACCATGTCTGGCGCAACTTGCGGCTCCTGTGTCATCCGCCACATTTGGCGCTGTCTGCTGCAACCATCTCCATCTGTGCCAGAGCTTCGGTCACCGTCTGGACTATCCAGGTACCCTTGTGCGGGACATTGTATTTCTGGGGTTTCCTGTGGTTTGGCCAGCAGCCTTCCCGCTACGGCGGTACGGCCTAGTGGGTCCACTAACCCGCTCCGTGACACTATGTATCATTATAACATATGGGACATGGTGGTGAATTGATTATCTTGGTCTCTGCTCGCTTTTAAGTATGTTCTAATTTGTATGTACTTGTATGGGTATCTTTAGGGTGGTATTCCAATTGTGGAAAAATAAAAATTTATTTTATTTGGACTAACATATGTCTAGAGGACTTTTTGTCTTGTGTATACATTAATATGAGACGTATATAGGATTGCAACCAGCAGCCTTAGTACCGGGGGAAAACATCGGGTCGGATCACAGCGGTGATCCGAACCGATTAACACCTTAAATGTGGCAGTCAATAGCGACCGCCGCATTTAAGTTGTTAGAACAATATCGGCACCTTGCTACATGATTGCGGGGGCCGATAGTTGCTATGGAAACCGGAAGCCTAACAAGGGCTTCCAGTTTGCCATCTATGGAAGGCGATTAGGTCCTGCCAGAGGCAGAACCTAATATGCTCCCTGTCAGTGTGAAACTGACAGGTATAATACCCTGCAATACATAAGCATTGCAGGATATTATAATAACGATCCAACAATTGGATTTTCAAGTCCCACTAGAGGGACTAAAAAATAAAAAAGTTCCAAAAAAATTTAAAGGTGTAAAAAAAGTTACATTACAAAATAATAAAATTAAAAAAAATTGCACTTTTTCCTTTATAAAGTCCTATATTATTAAAAAAAATAAAATAAACTATGCATAAATGGTATTGCCGCATCCGTAACGACCTAAACTATAAAAATATAATGTCATTTATCCAGCACGGTGACTGCCATACAAAAATAATACGAAAACTATACCAGAATCGCTATTTTTTGTCACTCAAGCTTCCAAAAAATTTAATAAATAGGGATCAAAATGTTGCATATACTCAAAATAGGTACAAAAAAAAAACTACAGTTTGTTCCGCAAAAAACAAGCCCTCACACAACTTTCTAGATGGAAAAATAAAAAAGTTGTGGCTCTTAGAATATGGCGATACAAAAACGAAATATTGTTTTTAAAACCGTGACTTTATCGTGCAAACACCGTAAAACATAAAAAAACTATATATATATGGTATCGCCGTAATCGCATCAACCGACAGAATAAATTAAATATGTCATTTGGTGAACGCCATAAAAAAAAAAAAGAATAAAAAACAATAGAAGTTTTCACAGCCTAATTCCACAAAATTCAGCAAAAAACCTATGAGATCAAAATGCTCACTATACCCCTACATAAATTATTTTTAGGGCTGTAGTTTACCCAATGGGGTCACTTCTGGGGGAGGTCCACTGATTTGGTCCCGCAGGGGATTTGCAAATGCGACATGACACCCAAAAACCAATCCAGCAAACTTGAGCTCCAAAAGCCAAAAAGACGCTCCTTCGCTTCTGAGCCCTGCCGTGTGTCAAAATAGCCGTTTATTACCACCTATGGGGTATTGCCGTAATCAGGATAAATTGCTTTACGAATCTTGGGGAGCTTTTTTTTCTTAATTCCTTGTAAAAAATTAACAATATCTAAGTTTTATTGGAAAAAAGTAGAGTTTCATTTTTACGGATGAATTCCACTAAATTCAGCAAAAAACCTGTGGGGTTAAAATGCTCTATACCCCTTGATAAATTCCTTGAGGGGTGTAGTTTGCCAAATGGTGTCTTTTTGGAGCGTTTCCACTATTTTGGCCCCCTCAGACCTCTTCAAACCTGACATGGTGCCTAAAATATATTCTAATAAAAAGGAGGGCCCAAAATCCTCTAGGTGCTCCATTGATTCTGAGGCATGTGCTTCAGTCCATTACCACACTAGGACCACATGTGGCATATTTCTAAAACCTGCAGAATCTGGGCAATAAATATTGAGTTGTGTTTCTCTGGTAAAACCTTTTGTGTTACAGAAAAACATGGATTAAAATGGATTTTCTGACAAAAAAAAAGAAATTTGTAAATTTCCCCTCTACGTTACTTTAATTCCTGTGAAACACCTAAAGGGTTAAGAAAATGTGTAGCTGCTGGGTACATTTTATGTTGCACTTGGTGTTACTCTTTTCAGTGGGATTTGTACCATGATCTGAGCTGATTACCTGTAACAGCTCCTACCCACAGAAATATTCACAGATACCATATACTTTATCTTAAAACTATTTTTCTTCTTACCTACTCAGAGCAACTTAACACACTTATATACATACCTAATCTTAAGAAGCTAAAAACAACTTGTATATCCTGGGAAGGCCTCTCAAGGTCTCCATGGGTGGCGGGCATGCTGATAAAGTTGGCACCGGTCTGCCAGGACTGTTCTGTAGGCAAATCAAACAGCTCTAACAGAATTTACCAGCAACAGCTGTAAAACCTGGGACATACCAATTAGATCTTACCAAATTGATCCTTGCAGTCTTGGAGGCATATGTGAGGTCACACACCATCAATACAAGTGCCATCAAGAGTGCCTTGGGTGCTACCGGTTTACCTCCTTATCCGTCCATATTCCATTAGAATCTGGTTTTTAGGCCTTCAGCTAACAGTTGGACACTTCCTATGGAGAACAATCTTTTTTGCCGCCTAATCATTAATTGATCTTAATCAGACAATTCAATTGAAGGAAAACATTAACAAATTACATCTTTACGTTAAACATTCACAGTGAGCAGTATACTTTTTATACATACTTCACAGAATAATATTATCAAAAAGCTAGTTCAAATGGGAATCTACACTACCGTTCAAAAGTTTAGGGTCACTTAGAAATTTCCTTATTTTTGAAAGAAAAGCACAGTTTTTTTCAATGAAGATAACATTAAATTAATCAGAAATACACTCTATACATTGTTAATGTGTTAAATGACTATTCTAGCTGCAAATGCCTTGTTTTTAATGCAATATCTACATAGGTGTATAGAGGCCCATTTCCAGCAACCATCACTCCAGTGTTCTAATGGTACATTGTGTTTGCTAACTGTGTTAGAAGGCTAATGGATGATTAGAAAACACTTGAAACCCCTTGTGTAATTATGTTAGCACCGCTGTAAACAGTTTTGCTGTTTAGAGGAGCTATAAAACTGACCTTCCTTTAAGCTAGTTGAGAATCTGGAGCATTACATTTGTGGGTTCGATTAAACTCTCAAAATGGCTAGAAAAAGAGAGCTTTCATGTGAAACTCGACAGTCTATTCTTGTTCTTTGAAATGAAGGCTATTCCATGTGAGAAATTGCCAAGAAACTGAAGATTTCCTACAATGGTGTGTACTACTCCCTTCAGGGGACAGCACAAACAGGCTCTAACCAGAGTAGAAAGAGAAGTGGGAGGCCCCGCTGCACAACTGAGCAACAAGACAAGTACATTAGAGTCTCTAGTTTGAGAAATAGACGCTTCACAGGTCCTCAACTGGCAGCTTCATTAAATAGTACCCGCAAAACGCCAGTGTCAATGTCTACAGTGATGAGGCGACTCCGGGATGCTGGCCTTCAGGGCAGAGTGGCAAAGAAAAAGCTATATCTGAGACTGGCTACTAAAAGGAAAAGATTAATATGGGCAAAAGCACACAGACATTGGGCAGAGGAAGATTGGAAAAAAGTGTTATGGACAGACGAATCGAAGTTTGAGGTGTTTGGATCACACATTTGTGAGACGCAGAACAACTGAAAAGATGCTGGAAGAGTGCCTGACGCCATCTGCCAAGCATGGTGGAGGTAATGTGATGGTCTGGGGTTGCTTTGGTGCTGGTAAAGTGGGAGATATGTACAAGGTAAAAGGGATTTTGAATAAGGAAGGCTATCACTCCATTTTGCAACGCCATGCCATACCCTGTGGACAGCGCTTGATTGGAGCCAATTTCATCCTACAACAGGACAATGACCCAAAGCACACCTCCAAATTATGCAAGAACTATTTAGGGAAGAAGCAGGCAGCTGGTATTCTATCTGTAATGGAGTGGCCAGCGCAGTCACCAGATCTCAACCCCATAGAGCTGTTGTGGGAGCAGCTTGACCGTATGGTACGCAAGAAGTGCCCATCAAGCCTATCCAACTTGTGGGAGGGGCTTCTGGAAGCATGGGGTGAAATTTCTCCCGATTACCTCAGCAAATTAACAGCTAGAATGCCAAAGGTCTGCAATGCTGTAATTGCTGCAAATGGAGCATTCTTTGATGAAAGCAAAGTTTGAAGGAGAAAATTATTATTTCAAATAAAAATCATTATTTCTAACCTTGTCAATGTCTTGACTATATTTTCTAGTCATTTTGCAACTCATTTGATAAATATAAGTGTGAGTTTTCATGGAAAACACAAGATTGAACCCAAACTTTTGAAAGGTAGTGTATTTATATCGTTTTTTCATGTATTGCAGCTTTTGCACAATAAATCACTTTTTTTTTTTTTAAATAATGTTTTTCTATGTTGCCATATTCTAAGACCCATAACTCTGTTATTTTTGCATGGACAAAGCTGCATCAGGGTTTTTCTTTTTTTTTTTGCGAGACGGTCTGTCATTTTTACTGGTCCTATTTTGGGGTAAATGTGAATTTTTGATCACTTTTTATTCCATTTTTTGGGGAGGAGATGTGACCTAAAAACAGCGATTCTGGTGTTGTTTTTCATATAATTTTTTTGTACTGCGTTCACCGTGTGGGATAAATTACATAATAATTTTATAGCTTGGGTCGTTGCGGATTCGGCGATACCAATTATGTAAAGTTTTTTTATAATTTTTTCCAATAAAAGTCTTATTATGGGGAAAAAAGGCAATTTAGTTTTTTTTAACTTGAAACTTTTTTTTAACACCCTTTTTTTTACTAGGGTACTAGGGTACTTGAAGGCCTGCACCTCTAATCGCTATTCTAATACTTCACTACATACATAGTGCAGTGTATTAGAGCTGCCAGTAGTTCACTGACTCCAAGCCTATATAGGCTTCCGTACAAGGCAGACATGGATGCCATTGTTAGGCCTCCGGTTGCTATACCAAGCATCGGCACTCCAGTGATCACGGTGCTGGGGTACCGGTTGGCTAAAAACCCCTCAGATGCTGTGATCTCTGTTGCGCGCAACATCTGAGTAGTTAATCGTCCGGATCGGAGACTAGCTCTGGTCCTGGCCGTTACAGTAGGGTGCCAGCTGTACTATACAGCTGACACCTGGCAGTGCTGGTGCAGACTCTGCTTCGGAGCTCGCACTATCACCGCGACGTAACTGTACTGCGCTTTGCGGAAACCCTTTCCCGACAGCACCATATAATTTGAAATTAACCATTTTAATATGAAAAAAAAAATGGATGCGTGCTAGATGCTTTGGTCTTGGATCTCTGTGCATACTGTCTATTATAAGATCTCTAAGGGTAGCATAGTTTTGATGAAGCCCTGGACATAGGAAGTTAGGTCTTGCCAGGCAACATCTTCTGGAATCCCCCAGAACTTAATATTGTTCTGGCGGGATCTATCTTCCATGTCTGTCAGTTTTGCTTTGACCTGGGATATATCATCTTCTAAATCATAGTGAGCATCAATGTGGTCGTTGTGAGATTATGTAATTTCACAAATTTTTTATTCCACATGTTGTACTCGATTTTCTACCTCCTTCACTGCAGTCGACAGAGGATTAATGAGCTTACCAAGGTCAGCATGGCAGGGACTGGCTTAAGGCCTTATCATGTTTTTCATCGTGAGTTCTGTAACAGGGCTGGAGGAAGAGGGCAAATTTTCTAAAATGTCTCTGTGCCCAAATGTGTTATTAGTAATGAGTGTAACATCTCCTACCTTCTCCTGCATCGGGTCCGTATTTTGTAGCCGCTGACTTGGTTTAGCAGGGCTCCTGGAGGAACGAGAAAATGGAGTGGAGAATGCTGAGCCACGTGTAGAAGCTGGAAGATGGCGGCTGCACTCTCCGAGAGGTGGAGCCTCTGAAGCAAGCGTCTGCTCTGCTATAGAGTTTTTCCGATTGGGAGATGTCTGGAGGGCCAATGTTGGTACCGAATTGGTCCTCCGGTGTGAGGCCAAGTTCTCAGTTAGCAGAGATTGCCAACTAGGAGGCGGTCAGGAGTTAAGTGAACTTGCCTGTGGGCACATATCTACTCCATTGTGCTCTCTGCTGGAGTTGCGGGGATAATAAAAGTTTTTTTTAATGTTCTGCTGCTTTTGCAAAGGAAAAAACTAATTGTTCAAAATTAAGTTTGTTTTGCGTCGCCACATTCTGAGAGCCATATGTTTTTTATTTTTTCCATCGATTGAGCAATACGAGTGCTAAATTTTTGCAGGACAGCTGAAGTTTTTAATGGTAATGGTGCATGCAACTTTTTGATCACTTTTGATTCCATTTTTTTGTGGGAGATGAGAGGACCAAAACACAGCTATATACTTTCTCGTGATGTTTCACACATATAAGTGAACTTTAAAAGTAAGTTATTAGTGAAAATTTATGAACCTATTACCTTGTCCCTCAAATCTTCAGCTTGGCGTATTTCTTCCTGAAGATTAAATATTCTGTTTACTAGTTCATGGCGATCTTCAAGCGCTTCTTTACGATCATGTTCAAGAATATCAACTATGGCTTTATCTGAATCAGGTAGACTGCGACCTCCATCCTATAGAGTGTTAAAAATAAAAGAAACAATTACAGTGATATGTAATGTGTAGCAAATCACCAAACATTCTCCTGCTCTGTATCTCCGATTCACAGCAAGCAGAGATGTTGAAAACTATGAGAAACACAGTGAGGCACATTTATAAAATCTTTTAGCATAGATATGATTCAGAAAATGGTGCAATGATGTGCACCACATTTATTTGCATAGTATCCTTAAATACAGTTATGCCACAGTCTTCAGCTTGGGCAGCGAATTTAAAAAGAACATTTATTCTATCTGCTCCCCGGAATCTTCCACTAATATGGTAAAATGAAGAAGACATAAAATCCTTCCTAACTTTAGATGACATTTCTAACAGATAGTGGAAAGGTTTGGGAAAAGCCATGAAATTCCCAATGGAAAATATATTTTGGACTAGAAGGAAATGATATGAAGAAGATGCTATACTATAATATATAACTGATTAAGGATGTCTTTACTGTTATGTTTTCAAGATGGCCATAAACTTTCAATATCTGATTGAAGAACACTCGTTCAGCCGACAGCTATTCCTCCAACCCCCTCCCCCCATACACATGCACGCTCGACCGATCATGTGTTTTCATTATGGATAGGGAGCAAGTTGCTTCCTGACAACTCTGAGAACAAAAGAATTGGGCATTGAAATTATACATGCCCGATACTTCTTTACCCTGACATTATCTGTCAGGTGAAACTCGGAAGGCCGCCATAGTCAGCCGGTTCAGAAAAAATTAGCGGTTTCGGCCAACATTAATCTAACTTGTATGGGGATCTTAACTGGCAAGGGGAAACAAGATAATCTATAAAGTTATTATTTACTCGCCGTTCTTAGACCTTTACAGTACTGAATTTACATCTCGGGAGCCTGTAGGCACAGATTGTGTGACGCCCTAGACACTATCCATTAAGTAAGACACACTTTAAAAAAGCATTCCTAGCTAAAAAAAAATGTGGTCCTTCCATTTGAGGTGGTATTAACGATAGTATGGTTAGAAAACTGATGATTTTATCTCCTATTTTTAGTCTTCGTTCCGTGCCGCCTTTTGGTCACGTGACCCCTGATCTGACTAACTGAATTCTTCAGTGTCTGCTGTGTGGGCCGAAGTCAGTCTCTCTATTTATTCATATGACAGTCTCGATGTGGGTCACATTACCGAACAAAAGCCCAGAACTGAGGCTGAAACCACAAGATAAAGCCATCAGTTAATTTTCTAACCATACTATCAATTATGCCACTTCAATTACAAATGTGGGGCCCAAGAGATTTTTTCTTGGACTGCTTTTTTTTTCTTCTTCTACTTTTTTTTTAACAATTATACACAATCAAAACCCTACAACCTACACTCCCACCTCAGCCACCAAGGAAAGAATAATAAACAAAAAAAGATTTAATAAATCCTAGTTTAGAAATTGAATTATCCAAAGTTGACACCTTTTATTAAAAATAACTGGGTCTCTAGGAGGTTTATAACATTTCCAATTTTGAAATATAACTTTCATATTTAAATATAAAGGGAATTCCGAATAAGACAATATTTTTAGTCTCCACCTTACCAACTAGAAGTATAATAGTTTAGGAGTATAATAAACCATATAAAATAAAAACACCTATGATGAGTGTAGTGAAGGTGTAATGACAGGGTAAGGAGACGGACAGGTGAGCCCTAATCTACCCACCACTCAGTCCCTGCCTACTTGCACGGCCCGTCCTAGGTGACGGCGTACAACTGGGCGACTGTCCCTACGCTCAATATGTGCACGACAGACAAAACAAGACAAGGGTACACAGAAGCAAAGGGAAAAGGGGTAGTTGGCCACAGCAATACCCTGAGCAACAAGAGTAGTGGACGAGCCGAGTCAAACCAGGAGAGTACGTGGTAGCAAAAGCAGAGCAGGAGAATAGTCAGTCAAGCCAGGGTCAATATGAAGCAGAGGTCAATGGTAATAGCAGGAACGGCAGAGCCAGGAAACAAGAGAATCACAGGCAAAGGACAAGCAGCAAATGAAGGTATAAATAGACCAAGGGCGGGAGCTAGAACCGTCTGGCCAGGCTGTGATAGGTTCTCCCACTCCTCAGCCTACCAGCCTGAGTGGTAGCAGATCGAGTCACTCTAGCAGACCTAGGAACAGATGCAGGCTGATTAACCATGGGTGTCGACACAGAAGCTGTGTCTGGCAAATCCTTTACAGAAGGATTATAAGTAATTTTACAGATCAATTTTAAAGGGAACCTGTCACCAGCATTTCACCTATTAAACCAGCAATACCTGGTGAAAGTGGGAGAAAACCATTTTTATATAACCTATAATTATCTTCTAAGTTGGCTCTGTACCTTTAGTATTCAGTTTTTTAGTGTTCCCACACTAAATGAGCATAAAGAGTCATATCTTAGTTTGAAAAGAGTCATATTTTCATTCCTCAAGCCTTTCTGAGTTAACCCCGCCTCCTTACTTTCGATTGACAACTCCTCGCCTCCCCCTAGCATATACGAAATTGTGCGCTTGCGCATAAATGTCCTGTTCTGGTGCGTATGCATAACTGCGTATGCACACTGTGCATAGCATCACATGCACAGTAACTAGATTGGGTGTCGGACCATACATGATGGGCATACGAACAGTATCTCAGACGAGACAGTTTTCGGCAGTGGGCGGGCATAAAAGAGGAACGAACGAGACTGATGTATTATTACCATAAAAGGTGCGAAATATTTGCAGACCGTTATTTACGGTCGGAGGAGGAGTTTAGGAGAGGCGATAAAGGCAATGAACTTTTGACAGCAGCGACCAGCGAGGGGTGAGTAGAGTTCAATAGGTGAAATGCCGGTGACAGGTTACCTTTAAAGCTGCAATCCAGTCCGCTTCTGTCAACTCCAAACATATATTATTCCACTTTCTAAAACTAGAAATCTGTAGAATTTTGCTATAGCCCCTTTCTTTTCAGTTCAATTGATTAAAAATTCAAACAAGGGAGAGCTTGCCTTATCTCTCTTAAATGTGGGATCATCCTATTAAACCCCTTAGCGACCAGCCTATTTTAGCCTTAATGACCAAGTAATTTTTAAGTTTTTCCATGGTCGCATTCAAAGAGCTATAATTTTTTTAGATTTTCGTCTACATAGTTGTATAAGGACTTGTTTTTTTGCGGGACAAGTTTTATTTTTTAATAGTACCATTTTGGGCTACATATAATTTATTAATTAACTTTTATTAACTTTTTTTTGGGGGGGGGGGGGATAGAAAATAAAACCAGCAATTTTGCCATTCTTTTTTGAGTCTTAAATTTACGCCGTTTACCATACATCCACGAGACGGCATACATCCACGAATATAAAGGGTATTAAGCTCAGTATTGGACAGTCCATTGTATCTCAACTTCTTAGACTCTCTTGTAACAGGATCAGTGCCACAGGATTGGAAGACGGCTGATGTTGTACCAATATTTAAGAAGGGTAAATAAGTGGAACCGAGTAACTACCTACCGTCCAGTGAGTTTGAAAATCTGTGGTATGTAAAGTATTTGAGGGTATTCTAAGAGATGAATTACAAAAGTATATAGCAGAGAAAAGTCTAATTACTGATAACCAGCATGGATTCATGAAAAACAGGTCGTACCTAACCAACATGCTCTGTTTCTATGAGGAGGTAAGTGCAAATCTGGATGTTAGTCATACGGCTGATGTGATTTATTTGGATTTTGCAAAAGCTTTTGATACTGTTCCACACAACTGTCTTGTTCTGAAGCTACAGACACAGGGACTGGGGAATGTGTATGCAAGTGGGTAAAGAATTGGTTAAGGGACAGAAAACAAAGTTACTCAAAATGGGTTGAAGTCAGCAGTGGGGTACAACAAGGATCGGTATTAGGCCCAGAATTAAAAATAATTTTTTAATCTCTTTATTAATGACCTTGTGGATAGGATTGATAGCAAGGTGTCAGTTTTTGCTGATGATACAAAACTTTGTAGGATACTTAAAAAACTCAGCTTGACCTTAAAATATTACAGAAAGACCTAGATAAGTTGACAGCATGGGCAAAAACATGGCATATGAAATTTAATGTTGATAAATGTAAAGTAAGGCACTAAGGATGCAATAATAGTATTCATTCATATATGTTAAATGGAATAAAACTGGGGATAATGGAACAGGAGAAGGACCTTGGTATTCTGGTAACAAATAAGCTAAGTAGCAGCACTCAATGTCAAGCAGCAGCTGCAAAAGCAAATAGGATTTTAGGGTATATAAAAAGAGAGATAAAAACCCGGGATTCAAATGTAGTATTACCACTCTATAAATCCTTTGTAAGGCCACATCTAGAATATGGAATTGAGTTTTGGGCTCCACATTGTAAAAAGGACATGGGAGAACTTGAGAGGGTTCAAAGGCGGGTAACGAGATTATTAAATGGGATGGGAGGTGTTACAATGAAAGGATAGAAAAATTGGGCTTGTTCGGCTTAGAAAAAAGACGTCTTAGAGGGGATCTTATTAATATGTATAAGTATATGTGTGGACAATACAGAGAAACTAGCACATGATCTGTTCCTTCCAAGGACTCTGCAAAGGACCAGGAACACCAATTGTGTGTGGAAGAAAGAAGTTTCAGCCATCAATATAGAAAAGCGTTCCTTACAGTAAGAGTGGTCAAGCTATGGAATGCCCTATCCCAAGAGGTAGTGATGGCAGATACTATGTCAGCATTTAAAAAAAGGCTAGATGCTTATTTATTGACGAATGAACCTATGTCTTTTTTCAACCTATGTAACTATGTATAAATAACATAATAACTTTATTCAGTGGGTCGTTACAATTGCGGCGATACCAAATTTATATAGTTTTTTTTTATGTTTTACTACTTTTACACAGTAAAAACACTTTTTTTTTTCTCAAAATTTGTTTTCGTCACCATGTCTTAAGAGGCATAACTTTTTTTATATTTCCACCGATGCAGTTGTTTGAGGGCTTTTTTTACGGGATAACTTCTAGTCTTTATTGGTACCATTTTGAGTACATACGACTTTCTGTTCACTTTTTATCATTTGTTTTTTTGTGTATGCATCGCATTTATAATACACTGCATTACGTTTGTATTGCAGTTAATTATTGACTCAGTGTGGCATAACAGGCACTCACTAAAGGCAGACCTGGGGGCATTTGTTAGGCCCCCGACTGCCATAAAAACCATCGGCACCCCTGAGATCGCATCGCGGTTGTGCCGATGTGGTGAGAGAGGGAGCCCCCTCCCCCTAAAACCACTTAGATGTGGCGCTAACTATTGAGCGCCGCATCTAAGCGGTTAAACGGGTGGGAACAATGCCGATTTTGATCCTGCCCGCTTTAACAAGTCTACTCCAAGCCCTCAGCTACCCCCAGTAGCTGAGAGCAGGGAACTTTTACTGCTCTCGGCTGCGCTGCTTTATTCTGATCCATAAAAAGGCTACTGAATAGGACTAAAGCCCGTAACTGACCACCCTAAAACATCTGTAATTGATTAAATAGTGATTTAATTGTAAATAATAAAAATAATCCGTAGACGATAGGCCAACCTTGAACAATAAGTGCTCAAAAGTGTTAATAATCTTATTCTTAATAACTTGTGATAAATATAATACTTTATGCTTCCACCAAAATTGATACATTTCAACTTTAATTTGCTAAATAGGTGTAACAGTAGTAAAAGCCCTAATATTTAAACCTTTTTTATTTTATCCCACTGTATAATGGAAGCTGTAGGCAAATTAACCCCTATAGACTTTTCCAGACTTGCTTCTAGGACTGAAAAGATGGTATATACATAAATAAATTTAGGATTAAATATCAAATATGAATATTTATGACTAGACATATCAGTCATAATCAGTTGTTCTAACTGAGAAGCTACATAGTACTTTCTATAATCTGGAATTAAGAGTCCGCCAAATTTTGGGGGGGACCATAAAGATTCCAGTTTAATGCGTGTTTTTTTCCCACGCCAAAGAATATCTCTAGTAATTGAATCCAGTGTATCAAATATTGCATTAGGTAGACAAATTGGAGAATTCTGTAAAATATATAGGATCTGATGCAAGCATACGAGAGAGAGAGAGAGAAAGAGAGAGAGAGAGAGACCTGAACCGATCTTAGTTTATTAAAAAAGTGGCACAACATTGAGTACCATATACTCTTGCGGTGCCGATGCAATCATTAGTCCGAAATATTTACAGGTACTCTGAATACTCAAACCACTAAGAATATTCTATAAAAGAGAACAGTTATCTAACTGAAGAACCGCAGATTTATTTACATTGATCCCTGAGTACTTACCAAGATATTTTACTAATTTATGGACATTTCCTAAGGATTGTTCAGCATAGCTCAGAAAGAGCATGATGTCATCAACAAACAGCATTATTTTTTGCTCATGACCCAAATATTTAAAGCCTTTTATATCCAGTCGAGAGAGCGAATAGCCACCGGGAATGGCTCAATAACTAAAATAAATAAAAGGGGTGATAGGAGTCTGACCTCCTTTGTCCTTCTTTGCAAATTAGAGAGTTGCCCATTTATCTTCAGTCTTGTCATCGGGGACTGATATAACAACAGCACCCATGCCGAAAAACTCGATCCAAAACCGAAATGATCAATAATCTGCATTAATGTATTCCCAATTGACGCGGTCAAAAGCTTTGACCGCATCAAGTAAAACCACCACACGATCGGATGCTCTAAAAGGACACTGCAGGGCCCAAAACTATTTTCTAATATTGTCAGCAGTCGAACACCCTGGTATAATACCTGCCTGATCTTTGTAAATAAGAGTACGAATTACTTCCAACAACTTTTTTGCATGCATTTTTAAACAGCAGCTTATAGTGTGTATTTAAGAAGGAAATTGATCTGCTGCTTCTTTGTCCTGTTTTAATATAAGGGTATGTGCACATGATGTGAGGCTTTTACGGCTGAAATGACAGACTGTTTTCAGGAGAAAACAGCTGCCTTGTTTCAGCCGTAATTCCTCCTCCTCGCATTTTGCGAGGCTTCTCTGACAGCCGTAAATTTTGAGCTGTGCTTCATTGAGTTCAATGAAGTACGGCTCAAATTACGTCTGAAAGAACGACGACGCGTAAATGACAGGTCGTCTGCACAGTACGTCGGCAAACCCATTCAAATGAATGGGCAGATGTTTGCCGACGTATTGTAGCCCTATTTTGAGACGTAAAACGAGGCATAATACGCCTCGTTTACGTCTGAAAATAGGTCGTGTGAACCCAGCCTAAGTGTAATAGTTGTCTCTCACATAGTTTCGAAGGTAGCCTGACTCATATGCTGAATTTTACACTGCCAATAACTCCGGGACTACTATATCGGCATATTTAACACGAAATTCCAGAGGCATGTCTTTTAGTGCATCCAGAGCTTCAGCAGATGAGAATGGGGCTTTCAAGCCCATTGATTGTGTTTCTGACAATCTAGGAAGATCCCCAGCATATTGTTCAAATCATTCCTTGTACTAATAGATTCAGAGGCATGAAACTTAGTTATAATAAAGTAACATTTCCCTTATAATATCCTTTGTTTCATTGTAAATAATCCCTTTCTCATTTTTACTAACTGAAATATAGGAGTTAGCATATGAGCCTCTAATCAACTTAGCCATCCAAACGTGCGGTTTCTCTCCATCCTTGTATATTTTATTATTCTCAGCCAGAGATTGTTTTTGACCTTCTTCTAACCTGACAATTTTATATTTATCCTGCACTGTAGCCCAAGGCCATTCTGTTAATATTTGACGGATTAAAAACAAAAAGATCTTCCTTTAGATCTTCCTCGACTGCTATTTGATGTAGGTAAGAAGATGCCATCTTCTTCTGATAAGTAATACTTCTCAGAAAGAGTCTTCTTACACGAGTTCCAAACCCATAAAACACTTGAAGAGCCCCTATTAACATGATAATAATATTTGAGCTTTTCACATACTTCAGCATAGTTATCCAACTCTTCAAACCAATGTTGCTGGAGTTTAAATGGGTAGAGCCCTTTTGGTCAGACTAACGGAAGAGATACAACTAAAGGTTTATGATCTGATATACATCTATCCATGTACTTAATATCACCGATAGTTGTCATACCTAAATTATCGGTTAATAAATAATCAATTCTTGACATTGCATAATAAGATGCCGAGTAACAAGAGTACATTTTCTTATATGAATTCATCAACTGCCATTCATCCAGCCATCCAAAGTCTTTTAAGCACTTCCCGCACCACAACGTACTAATGCGTCGTGGTGGGGGAGGTAATGCTCGCAGCGGGCTCACCCGCTGAGCTTGCTCCATAAGCAGTGGATGTCAGCTGTGTTTTACAGCTGACACCTGGCACTAACAGCCAGGAACAGCGATCTGCGATGTTGCCCTCCTCTGACAGTTTATCGGCCCCTCCGCAAAGTGATTTGGCGGGCGCCAATGGTTGTCATGGCAGCCCAGGGGTCTGATGAAGGCCCCCAGGGATGCTTTTCTTCATCTCCTGTTAACTGTGTCTCTAGCACGGCTTAACAGGAGCTTGTTAAAATGACAATATAATGCAATACATTAGTATTGCAGTGTATTGTACCAGCGATATAATGATCGCTGGTTTGAGTCCCCTAGGTGGACAAATGAAATGTGTAAAAAAAAAATAATGTAAAAATAAAAATTGGTATTGCCTGTAAAAGTCCGAACGATTACACTATTGCATTATTTAATGCGCATGGTGAATGCCATAAAAATAAAAAATATATAAATTGCCAGAATCACTGGTTTTTGGTCACTCTATATCTCACAAAAATTTTTATAAAAAGTAATAAAAAATTGTCATGTAGCCCAAAATGGTAACAATTGAAACTACAGTTCGCCCCACAGAAAAATAAACCCTCATACCGCTCAATCGATAGAAAAGTTAAAACGTTATGGCCCTCAGAATGTGGGAACAAAACACAAATTTTATTTTTAACAATTAGTTTCTTCCTTGTAAAAGTAGTAAGACATGAAAAAAACGATGTAAATTTGGTATCACCGTAATCATATTGATGGAGAATAAAGTTAACATGCCTCTTTACCGTAACGTGAAAGCTGTAAAAAATAACCCCTCAAAAGATTGAGGAATCGCTGTTTATTTTCCTATTTCATCCCACAAATAATTTTTTGCCAGTTTCCCAATACATTATATGGTACAACAAATGTTAAAACGTTAAAAACTACAACTCGTCCCACAAAGAACAAGCCCTCATATGGCTATATTGATATAAAAATAAAAAGTTATGGCTTGTGGAAGATGGGGGAAAAAACAAAAACGAAAATCCAAAAAATGGCTGCAGCGAGCAAGGGTTAAAACCCAGAGTTACCATGCTTCCAGCCACTCATTTGCCTCTTTTGCATTCTCAAAAAAGACAGTCATTTTATCATATATAATCCTAAATTTGCTTGGAAAGAGCATTGAGTACTGAATATTTTTTTCCCTTAGGCTCATGCACACAACCGTGCCCATAATTACGACCCGTAATTACGGTCACGGCCAGCCGCGGACAGCCGGACGTTTTTACGAGCCCTGCTCCCATTATAAAGTATAGGATCACGGTCCGTAAAATGAAAAAAATAGAACATATCCTATTTTTTGGGCAGGTTTCTACAGCACGGACACCCTCGCGTAGACATACGGGAAGGTGTCCGTCGGCCATAGAAATTAATGGGCCCGTAATTACGGACCGTAATTCGTAATTACGGGTGATTTTACGGTCGTGTGCCTTAGCTTTTTTTTAATATCATTCCAATATATTTTTTATTATTGTTGAATTATACCAAAGTAATCTGTATTACATAACAAACCATTAGACCACTTATCCCCTAGTGTTTTCAAAAGAAATCTATTAGCACCAAGGCACTCCCAGTCCCGAAACTGTTGAAACTGAGAGGCTTTTTTTGTTAATACTATTTTTGCAACTCTACTTAAAGGGGTTGGCTAGGAATACATTTTATTTTAACCTAATGTGACATGTACAATTACTTTTCTAATATAATGTCTGTTTATATATGGCAGCATTACCTACTTATATTTTGCGGTCACATGACCGCACCCAGAGTAAATTTTTACTTTCCGGTGACGTTTCGTGTCTTTGCTCAGCCAGCACTTCCGGCTATGCAGAGGCATGGCGCGTCATCAACTACATTTACAGGCAGTGGGCCGGGCGGATGTTTCATGAGCTCTTCAGAGCTCCGCCTCTGGTCCCAATGTCTGTAAGCGCAGTTGATGATGCACCGTGCCTCTGCATAACCGGAAGTGCTGGCTGAGCAAATGCATGGAATGTCGTCTCTCCTAGTACATGCCCATTGCTCCTCCTACTCTCTGATGTAGAAGGAGGAGGGGCAGTGTTCATGATATTACTTAATCTCCACGCGCCACGATGGTTACATAAATACAGGAAAGATGGGGGTTAAATAAATACAGGGATGATGGGGGCTACATAAATACAGGGAAGATAGGGGTTACATAAATACGGGGATGATGGGGTTATATGACCCCCATCATCCCTGTATATGACCCCCATCGTCCCTGTATATGACCCCATCATCCCATCATCAGCAACAATGGAAAAACTCAGGAACACCAGAGGAACTCAGAAACAATGGAGGAATTTCACATCATTAAAGGATGCAGGTTTATTGTTTATTGTTGAGTTTCAGGTGCAAAATCAGTGTAAATCATGACATTTTTACCCTCAAACAGCAGATTTCCTTGTTTCCTAGCATATTGGAGAATAGAGTCTTGGTCCATAGAAGTAAGACATTTAACCAAAATCGAGCATGGTTTATTACCCACCAACTGCAGCCAAAAGGGGACTCTATGCACTCTTTCAATAAAGAAGAGGCTAGAGAAAATTTGCTAATCAATATTCTCAAGAATTCAATTGTTGATACAGCCAGAACAGTATCCCTTATCAGACCCCTCCGGGAAGCCTATAAAATGCATATTAGTGCGTCTAGAACTATTTTCCAAATCTGTAGTTTTTAATAGTAGTTTTAAGAGCCAATCTTGCAGTTTCCTCAGATAAAGCCCTCAATTGAACACTAATTCTGGGAACTTTATCCTCTAAAAAATGTATTCTATCCTCTGCTGCTTTGAAGCTTTCCCTCAAATTTTGTATATCGCCTCTCACAAAAAAAACATCACTTTTAATATGGGAGGTCTGTTAAGAGAGAAGGTCAGTTTTGAAATGACAAATCTGAATGGCAGAGAGGATCTCCCTTAAAGAGGCTCTGTCACCAGATTATAAGTGGCCTATCTCCTACATAATCTGATCGGCGCTGTAATGTAGATAACAGCAGTGGTTTTTATTTTGAAAAACAATTCTTTCTGAGCAAGCTATGAGCAATTTTACATTTATGCTAATTAGTTTCTTAATGCCCAACTGGGCGTTTTTTAAGTTTTGACCAAGTGGGCATTGTAAAGAGAGGAGCATGATGCTGACCAATCAGCGTCATACACTGAGATCACGCTATGAATGACAGCACAGCGTGATCTCGCGAGACCACGCTGTGCTGTGTGAGTAAGTCCCACAAAAACCTTACTGAAGTGTCAGTATTCACTCTCACTCTCTAGACACTTTAGTAAAGTTAATGTGGGTGTATGTGCTGAGTAAAAACACACAAGAATGGAGAGAAGTGTATGACGCTGATTGGTCAGCGTCATACATTTCTCTTTACAATGCCCAATTGGTCAAAAATGTAAAAACGCCCAGTTGGGCATTTAGAAACTAATTAGCATAAATCTAAAATTGCTCATAATTGCTCAAAAATTATGGTTTTTCAAAATAAAAACCACTGTTGTTATCTACATTACAGCGCCTATAATGTGGTGACAGAGCCTCTTTAAGCTCAGAGGGATTTGGAAGATAACAAAATTATTTAAAAAATGGTGTCACGGCTCTGGGGGTATGTGGATCCACTAGGCTGCACCGCCGTAGCGGAGTTGCAGCTGGCCAAACTACAGTCAATGAAAGTATTTAGAACTAGAATACCTGTATAGAATTTCTGACAGACACACGGTGCAGTCGACTCCTTGGCACAGATGACGCTTATCACAGATGACACTTGGCGTGGCAGATGGCACAGAGGATGAACTTGACTCCAACACTAGACTTCGCTGAGGAACAAACACAATTTCTCGATATGGGATACAGGAAACAGGATACAGGAACACTGGGAAAAGGACACAACTAAGGGAGCATTGGCTAAACGCTCAGGCAAGGAGAGAAAGGGCAGAGGCCTTTTTAAAGTCCAGGATGTAAAGGGATTGCCTGGGGAACTTTGCACAAGTTCGCACTGGCCCTTTAAGGCTGGAAGAGAGCGCGCACACACCCTACAATACACAGAGGGGAGCTGCAGCCACGTGTTCTGGCGTCTGTGGGGAGAGAGATCCCGGCATGAAGAAAGTGTCCTGCGGTCGCGGCTGCCGGTAAGTAGGAGGTGCCAGTGGTCAGCAACCGTGGGCACAACAGTTCCCCCCCTTACGCCGCCTAAACTTAGGTCCAGAGCGTAAGAGGAACTTCTTGATGAGAGCTGGAGTATTGGCGTAAGTGAAGAAGAAATCGAGATCTGGTGAAGAACGGTTACCATCTAGCTTGGCAAGAGTTCCATCCCTATGTAGACTGCAGATATGTCAAATTTTTGTGATCGGTGTAGATAATGAGGGGGTGAGCAGACCCCTCTAGCAGGTGTCTCCATTCTTCCAAGGCCAACTTAACAGCAAGCAATTATTGATCCCCAATGGAGTAGTTGCGCTCAGCAGGAGAGAAGTGTTTGGAGAAGAATCCTCAAGCTACTGCCTTACCCTTAGATTTCTTTTGAAACAAGAGTGCTCCAGCACCAATGGAAGAGGCACCAACCTCCACGGAAAACTGTTGAGCAACATCAGGCTGACGAAGAACAGAGGCAGATGTGAAGGTGCTCTTGAGGTTGGTGAATCCTGTCTCTGCCTCAGGGGTCGAGTCCTTAGCGTTCACTCCCTTTCTGGTAAGAACTGAGATAGGAGCTGTAAGGGACGAGAAATTTGGAATGAACTGACGATAAAAATTTTCAGATCCAAGAAATCCCTGTATAGCTCAGAGACCCTGAGGATGTGGTCACTCCAAGACGGACTTCACCTTTTCCAAATCCACTTCTCCAGTTTCGCGTATAATTTATTCACCTTTAGCCGCAACAAGATTTGGCATACATGCTTCCGATGCATCATTAGATCGGGTATCGTCCAGATACACCACCACAAAGACATAAAGAAGATCATGGAAGATGTCGTTCACAAATTCTTGGAATTCCGCTGGAGCATTACAAAGTCCAAAGGGCATGTCAAGATAGTCATAGTGACCGTCTCGGGTGATAAATGCTGTTTTCCATTCATCACCCTTGCATATACGAATCAGATTATAGGCCCCGCGTCGTTCCAGCTTAGTGAAAACCTTGGCTCCACTAATCCTGTCGAAGAGCTCGGAGATAAGCGGCAAGGGGTACTTGTTTTTTACCGTGACTTGGTTTAACCAACGGTAATCAATCTGCACGGTCGGAGTGACCCATCCTTTTTCTCCATGAAGAAGAATCCGGCTCCGGCTGGTGAAGAAGACTTCCTTGACATACTCCGACTTGGCCTGGGTTTCAGGCAAGTAAAATGGGTAGACCCATGCACGAAGGAGTGAAGCTCCAGGGAGCAACTCTATAGGTAAGTCATATGGACGATGAGGAGGAAGGACCTCGGCCTCCTTCTTGCTGAAGACATCAGTGTAGCAGGCATACTGTGGAGGCTATCCAGAGCATGACTGAGGTAGTGGAGAAAGGATAGGATGAACCTGAGGCAGGCAGCGGTGCAAACATTTGGGACCCACTGGAGGACCTTTACGGATTTCCAATCAAGGACTGGGGCGTGCTGGCGAAGCCATGACAATCCTAGCAGGAGAGGGTGAATAGCTTTAGTTAAGATGTAGTATGCAATTAGCTTCGAATGAAGAACTCCTATCTGTAGTCTTAGTGGCTTAGTAATAGACAGTATAGGATTCAGCAGGGGCTGAAGTGACTGCCAGAGGTTTCTCCAAAGGGACAGTGGCCAAGTGAAGTCGATCTACCAGGTCTTACTGGATACATTTTGCAGCCGCTCCGGAATCCAAGTAGGCAGGCACACTGTGCGATCCTTCACTGGTGACAATTTACTCAGGAATTGACAGTTTGGGAGAGAATTTAGTGGTTGTGGGAGATTCACCTAGGATTGTCTCTCCAATCAAGCCTAGGAGCTGGAGTTTCCCGGCTTTTGAGGGCATTGGTGCACGAAATGTCTCTTGTGGCCACAGTACAGGCATAATCCAGTTGATCGTCTGTGTTGCCGTTCCTGGTCGGACAATCGGAGCCTATCCACCTACATAGGCTCCACCGGAGGCTCAGCAGAACAGGGCAGTAGCGGCTTTTGAAATTTTGATGCCAATCGAGAAGATCTCCTCTCCCGACGAACTTCCAAACTGCGCTCTTGGATCCTCATATTGAACCGGGTTGCCAGAAGTATTAGGGCATCCAAGGTAAAAGGAAGCTCTCAAGCTGCCTGTTCATCCTTTATATGAGGAGCAGGACCCTGCTAGAAAGTCATTGCCAAAACCTCATTATTCCAAGCCAGCTCCGCCTCCAGCATATGGAAGGAGATGACGTACTCCCCTTCAGTTGACTCTACCTTGATTGAGGGTCAGCAGTGAGGCAGCTGGAGAGGATGTTCGACCCGGTTCCTCGAACACTGTATGAAAAGTCTCTAGAAACAGTGGTAGATCAGAAAATTCTGGGCCAAGATTGGTTTCACAAATGCAATCAAGGAGAGAAATAATAAACGCTACATTGGCCTCGTAAATTAAAGTGGACCGTACATTGATTGATAAAGCCTCTACAGGCCTTAGGATCGCCGTTATATCAGGTGATAGAAGCAGCAAAATAGTAGACCCAGGGCAGGCAGGTGGGGTAACAGTTAGGGGAACAGCGGAAGCAGCCAGATGAGATGCAATAGGATGATCCTAATGGGAGATTATCGAGTTTACTGCCTGTAGGAGCTGATTCTGGCGTGTCACACAAGGTCACGTACGTCTGCTTGCATCATCTGGACAGCTGTCTTGGGTTGACCAGAGGGAGCCATGGCCTGAGCATACAGTCACGGCTCTGGGGGTATATGGACCCACTAGGCCGTAACGGAGTAGCAGCTTGCCAAACTACAGTCAATGAAAGTCTTTAGAACTAGAATACCTGTATAGAAGTTCTGACAGACACGTATATCAGACTCCTTGGCACAGATGACACTTGGTGTGGCAGATGACATTTGGAGTAATAGATGACACTTGGCGTATGCAGATGACAATTGGAGTGACAGATTACACTTGGCGTGGCAGATGACACGTGGCACAGAGGATGAATTAGACTCCAACACTTTGCTCAGGAATAAACACAATTACTTGATTTGGGATACAGGAAAATGGATACGGGAGTACTGGGAATAGGATACAACTAAGGGACCATTTGCTAAACGAACATGGGTAGACACAACAACGCTCAGGCAAGGAGAGGAAGGGCAGAGCCATTTTTAAAGTCCAGGATGTAAAGGGATTGGCTGGGTAACATTGCACAGGTGCGTTGGCCCCTTAAGGCTGGGAGTGAGCGCGTGTGCAACCTACAGGACACCGAGGGGAGCTGCAGCTGCATGTTCCAGCGTCTCTGGGAGGGAGATGCCGGCATGAAGAAAGTGTAACGGAAAGAAAACGGTTGCCGGTAAGTAGGACGTGCCGGTGGCCAGTGACCGCGTGCACAACAAGTTGTAAACAATCGGTATCGTTCTAATTCTGTGTTTTCCTCAGATCTGACTCCAAAAGCTCCAAATTAGAGCTGCTGCCAAAGTCTGTGGTCAGATCCCCACTAATATCAAGTTTTCTTTTATTACCATCAGCTGCTTTAGTATGATGTCGATCCTCAGCATCGCCCTCCCACTTTTCAGGGTTTTAGCAGTGCTAGGGGATTGAAAAATTCCCCCTTATTCCCTTCTGTAGTTTTTAATTTGGGAAGGACTTTCTGCTACAGAGGATACCCTCCCTCCACTTCATGCACACCCTGGACCTATACCACTGGACTTCCTTTTAATTCATAACATTAAACTTGGAAAAATCGATTTCCATTTTAAACGCATCCCAGCGCTGGATCCTGCCTTTGTTTCCCTGTTTTCCGACTTTCTGCTAATGAGAGGCATCTTTTTTTTCTGCGGATTAAGAGTGAGTCATCCTAAATTAAAGAATCACTAGACCTCAACACGTATTTTTCCAGCGACAAAAAAGAGAGACAGGAATGAATATATAAGTAAATTATCCAATCGCCTTGGCCATCAGATACTAGGTAACGACCCCTGATAAATCTGATAGCATCCTTTACAGACAGTCTATAATGCGGCCCGCATCTGACAGCGGTCGCCACCATCGGATCTCGTACCTTGATTGGCGGCATCTGTTTTAAGTAATCCAGCATGAGCTTGTATCCGCTACCTGCAATCTGACTGTGTTTAGCTGCCACCAAGGTACCATCTACCTGTGACTGTATTACACCTGTCTGGCCAGCAGCTACTCCGTTACGGCATAGTAGCTCAGTGGATCCGCAACCCCATTGGACATTACAGTTTGCTCAGGCCATCGACCCGGCTGATAAACCCAAGACTGCTCTTCATGCAAGACGATATACGAGACCTCACGTCAAGATCAGCTATTGCAGGCGGTTAATAATACTTTTGCCTGGGCAATGCTCCTGTTTCTACTCTGGCAGCTCCACAAGCTCTAGCTCCATCCACTCCTCAGCCAGCCGTAGCTTCAGTCACCTCCGGAGTCTGAATTTCTTTGCCACTTTCACCCCATTACAATGGAGAAGCAAAAAACTTTTGAGGCTTTCTCAACCAATGCAAAGTACATTTCAAGTTACATGCTCATCTGTTTCCATCAGATCAGACCTTCATTGTCTCCCTGTTGTCTGGCAAGGCCCTGGCATGGGTGAATGCTATCTGAGAAAGTAAGGGACCGAATTCTTCAAATCTGTTGCTTTTTATAGACACTTTTTGCACTGTGTTTGAGGAACCTGGCCGTACTTGTTCAGCCACTGGTTTGCTTCTTTCACTTCGCCAAGGAAGTTCAACGGTAGGAGAGTTGCGTAACTTGGTAGCAGAGCTCGCTTGGAACGAGGCCTTGGTGGCAACCTTCTGGCAGGGATTAGCCAGTAGAGTCCAGAATGAGCTGGCGGGTCGTGATCACCTGTTCAACCCTGGATGCCCTGATTCTTCTGACTACATGCATAGATATGAGGTTAAAAGAGCGCTCCCAGGAAGTTTGAACCTTTGCAGGTTGATCGGGTCAGATTATCAGACCAAGGGCGGCATCATAGACATTCTGCTAATCTTTGCACTGTGGAAGAAAGGGTCGTTACGTACATCAGTGTCCTCAGAAGCCGGGAAACTCCACCACCTAGGAGAGACTAGGTGAATTTATGCCCTCTGCAAAATTCTCTCCTAGACTTTCTACTACAGTCTGTCACAGCGCGGGTTGTGGACCCACTGGGCCGTATCGTGTAGCGGGATAGCAGCTGGCCAAACAGGTATAATGCAATATAGTTCAGAAAGGGTACCTGAGGCAATGTAGACAGTAGCGGTGGATTCAGGCTAAGATGAGGCCCCAAAAGTAGACAGACACCCGGCGGGGTGCGACACAATAGATGCAGCGAAGGGCACAACACAACCCCAACTCTTGAAGGCACAGAGGCACGGTAGCACGGGATACATGGTACAGGCAGCAGGAACGGGTAACACTGGGAACTGGAAAACACTAGGAGACCATTTGCAAGGACAAACTTAAGGTAACACAACAACACTCAGGCAAGGATCGAGAGGGCAGAGCCCCTTTTATAGTCCAGAAGCATTCTGGGCTAATTGCAGTATTCTGCAACTGTTCGCGTACTGGCCCTTTAAGGCCGTGCACGCGCAGGCATGCGCGTCCTGTGGGAGACAGTGTCCGGACCAGGAAGTGAGTGCTGGCATCTCCCAGGAGGGAGATGCCGCCAGGAACTCGCTCGTCCATGGCTGCGGCCATCAGAGGGTAAGTCAGGACGATGGTCCGCGGCCATAGACGTTACACAGTCCTTAACTTCACAGGTGAAGCATCTCATCCTGTTCCCACTTATTCTGGATTCTGGAGCAGCCAGAAATTTTTGTACATCAAGCCTTAGTGGATCCTTTCCATTTACCTATGACTCCACCAAAGAAACCTCTAGCAGTGGCTTCTGTGAATGGACATCAGCTGCCGGATCCAATTATCTCCACCACCGAACCATTGCAATTACAAGTGGGAGCTCTACACATTAAACTGATAGTCTTTTATGTTCTTCCTGAACCTATTAAGCCAATCCTGCTGGAACTTCCCTGGCTTTGTAAACATGCTCCGATTCTTGACTGGAATTCAGGAGAAATTCTCCAGTGGGGACCTCGGTGTCTACATAATTGTCTGTCATAGGTTCATCCTGTCCTACCTCCTGTACCTCAGTCTCTTCCTGGTCTGCCTTCACAGTATTTTTGTTATGCTGATGTATTTAACAAGAAGGAGGCTTAGATTCTGCCTCAGCATCGTCCTTACGACAAAGCTGGATCAACACGGGGCTTATAACTTGATCCGTATCTATAAAGGTGACAAGTGGAAAACCACATTCAATACAGAGACGGTCACTATGAATATCTTGTGATGCCATTTGGACTGTGAAATGCTCCAGCTGTGTTCCAGGAATTCATGAATGACATAGTCCAGGGTCTACTGTATGTCTGTCCAGATCTGACTACTCACCATAAACATGGGGTTATAATCTCTACGCCAAATTAGAAAAGTGTGCATTTGAAAATAAATCATTGCCCTTTCTGCGCAATATAGTTTCTGATCATGTACTCCAGATGGATATGGAAAGAGTAAAATCAGTCTTAGATTGGCCTTGTCCACAAATTTCTATCGCTAGTTCACCCCAAATTTCTCGTCACTTACCGCTCCTATCTCTGCTCTCTCCAAAACGTTAAACGCTAGTGAATGATAAGGATTAGACCCCTGAAGCAGAATCTGTATTCACAAATTTCAAGAGGGACTTCACTTCAGCCTACGTTCTTCACCATCCTGATGTTTCTCTGCAGTTCTCGTTGGAGGTTGACACCTTTTCCATTGGTGCTCGAGCACTTTTCTTTAAAAAACCTGCAAATGTAAAGCTGTCTCCTGTGGCTTCTTCTCAAAATTCTTCCCTGCAGCAGAAAGGAACTACTCCATTGGAGACCGTGAGCTACATGCCATCAAATTGGCCTTAGAAGAGTGGAGGCATTAGCTAGAGGGTTCTGCTCACCCAATTGTCATCTACACTGATCACAAGAATCTCACTTATTTACAGTCTGCACAACGTCTGAATCCATATCACGCCAGCTGGTCACTTTTTTTTGCCAGATTCAAATTCCAATTCCATTTCCGTACTGCTGACAAAAAATGTCTAGGCTTATGCACTCGTTCGTTTGAGACAGATTATTGGCTCTTTCTATTAACCCTCTACAGATCAAATACATTCCCCCTGGGGAAAGTTTTGTTCGCCCACCTGACAGGAAGAAAATTCTCGTTTGGGATTATAACTCCAAGTTGGCAGGCCATTCTGGCATTCGTAAGACTCTGGATTTTATCTCTCACCACTATCGGTGTCTCTTCTTGTACCAAGTGTGCTCAAAATAAAATAACTCACTACAGGCCTGCAGGTCTGCACCAGCCCTTGCCAGTTCCGAACAACCCTTGGCAACACATTACCATGGATTTCATTACAGATCTTCCTCTCTTTGATGGCTGTTCCACTATTTGGGTTATTGTGGACTGTTTTTCCAAAATGGACATTTTGTTCCTCTGTATGCTCTCCCCTCAGCTCCTCGCCTGGCAGGTCTATTTGTTCAACATGTCTTTCGCCTGCACAGATTGCCCCTGCATATTGTGTTTGATCAGGGTGTGCAATTCACATCCAAATTTTGAAAAGCCCTGTGCAAACTTTTGGATGTGAAATGGGACTTTTCGTCTGCATGCCACCCGCAATCCAATGGCCAGGTTGAAACAATTAACCAAGTTCATGAAAATGATCTTCATCATTTCGTATCTGCTCAACACAACAGCTGGGTACATCACCTTCCATGGGTCGAATTCTCTTATAATAATCACATGAGTAAATCTACTGCTACTTCTCCATTTTTCATCGTTTGCAGACAACATCCTGTACCTGCTACATTTCAAGTTCCTGCAGATAATGTTTCTTATGGGAATTTTCTCCAGATCTGGCAGTAAACCCAGTCTACGACACTGCGAGAAGTGGATCGTATGAAGATCTATGACCATGAACTCTTTCCATCGTGTCGACGCCCTTCTCTCCAGAGATGTTTGCACATACGGCCGTCCTGTTCCACAGTGACCACCAGAGTGCACTCGCGAGCTCAGTCCAGACTCAAGAAGCCAGAGCGCACGCATGTGGGAGATTGTGCTGATTGCTCCCTGAGTACCCTGGGCTATAAGAAGGTCTCAGCCCCATCCTCCAATGCCTGAGCGTTGTTGTATTCCAAGTTTGTCTTGCAAATGGTCCCCTAGTGTTTCCTGCTCCCAGTGTTCCCTGTACCTATATCCTGTAAACTGTATCCTGATTTAGTGCGCTGCTGAGCTGTAGCCGTGCTGTATACCACGCCTGTCCTGCTTCTCCACGCCTGACGTCTACCTGCTGCCTAGTCCCAGCCAAGCCTGCCTTGCTACTGTCCGAGCTGCCACAGATACCCTATATGAACTATAGACTCTGACCTGTGCCCTGTTGGCCAGCTGCCATACCGCCGAGGCGGTACGGCCCAGTGGGTCCACGAATCCTACGTGACAGTACGCTCAGGCCATGGACCCTGCTGGTCGATCCAAAACCATGACAACCTCCGGTCTCAACAGGACCAACTCCTCCAGGCCTTGAACATTCTCGCACGTCGGCAGGAGGCATGAGCTGCCATTCCTCCTACTACACCTCCTGACAGTACTGTTCCTCAGACTACACCTCCTGGCAGTGTTGATCTTCGTTTTTCTTTGCCACTTCCTGACCGCTATGATGGAGACGCAAGTTCCTGTCGTCGATTTTTGAACCAGTGCCAGATCCACTTCAGCCTGTATTCAAGGGCATTTTCGTCTGATGGCGGAATGGTCGCTTTCATCGTCTCTCTTCTTACTGGCAAGGCCCTTGCATGGGCGAACCCTATCTGGGAGAGACAAGGACCAGAAAACCATGACTTCTAGGGGTTCCTCCGGACATTTCGCACAGCGTTTGAGGAGAATGGACGAGTCTCCTCTGCTGCAGCTGCCTTGCTGAACCTACGCCAAGGAGACATCTCTCTGATGGGAGAACTGTTTATGAACAATGAGGCCCTGGTGGCTACATTCTGGCATGGACTGTCTCCTAAGATTAAAGACGAACTTGCCGCTCGAGACCTGCCGTCTACCCTGGATGACTTCATCCTCCTGGCTGCCCGTATTGATAAAAGGCTCAGAGAACGGCTTCAAGAGGTTCGTCGGGAGGGAGGCCTTCCTAGTCTGGCCCCTACCTTGCAGCAACCCCTGCCGTTCTCAGATGCCGATCCTCCTCAGGAGTCTGTTAGCATGGACCAATGTAAGCTATCTACCCAGGAGAGATAATGCAGATGCACTTCGGGATTCTGCCTTTATTGCGGCCTCTGAGGCCATCTTGTGCGCCTGTGCCCCCAAAAGCCCCAAAGGCTAGGGTTAGTAGGAGAGACAACCATGGGTAAAGAAGGACTCACGTCTAAGTTGTCCATACCCGTGACCATAGTGTCTGGTGAGAAAACGCATCATGTCTCTGCGTATCTGGACTCTGGATCCGCTTCTAATTTCATTTGTAGAGACCTGGTGGACCTTCTCCAATTACCTACTACCCCTCTGGAGAGACCGTTGATGGTTGCATCAGTAAATGGACTACCTCTGCCAGACCCAGTTATAGCTGTGACCAAGCTGCTGAGGCTCCAAGTAGGGGCTCTCCACTCCAAACTTCTACCATTCTATGTCCTGTCCAAGGCCGTTAGCCCTGTGCTGCTGGGTCTGCCTTGGCTCCGACTACATGTCCCAGTCCTGGACTGGAACTCTGGAGAGTTTCTCCAGTGGGGCTCCGAGTGTCACAGCCGATGCCTGGTGCAAATTTGTTTGGTCCAGCCTTCTCTGCCTCGATCATTGGCAGGATTGCCTGTTCATTATGCTGCATTTTCGGATTTCTTCAGCAAAAGGGAGGCAGAGACACTGCCCCCACCCCGGGTGTATGACTGACCTATCGAACTGATCCCTGGTGCATCCTTTCCCTGTGGTAGGATATATCCTCTCTCCTTGCCAGAGACTCTGTCCATGTCCACCTATGTTAAGGAGAACTTGAAGAGGGGCTTCATACGGAAGTCTTCCTCCGTGGCAGGAGCCGGGTTCTTCTTCATCAAGAAAAAGGATGGCTCCCTGCGTCCTTGTATTGACTACCGGGGTCGCAACCAAATTAAGGTGAGGAATAAATATCCGATGCCGCTGATCTCTGAATTATTTGATCGTATACGTGATGCCAACATTTTTTCCAAACTAGACCTGCGTGGGACTTACAACCTAATCCAGATTCGCCAGGGTGACAAATGGAAGACTGCATTTAACACCCGTGATGGACATTATGAGTATCTAGTAATGCCCTTTGGCCCGTGTAATGCTGCCACGGTCTTCCATGAGTTAGTTAATGACATTTTCTGGAACCTTTTGCTGCGGTTAAGAGAGAATCGTCTGTACGCTAAATTGGAAAAGTGCGTGTTTGAAAAGGATGCTCTGCCCTTCCTCAGCTACATTGTCTCGAATAGAGGTCTCAAGATGGATCCTGAAAAGGTAAAGTCCGTTCTGGAATGGCCACGCCCTAAAGGCTTGAGGGCCATACAGCGCTTTCTCGGATTGGCCAACTTTACAGACAGTTTATTCCAAACTTCTCCTCACTGACTTCTCGTATCTCTGACCTCACTAAGAAGGGCATGAACGCCAAGGTCTGGACTCCTGAGGCAGAGTCTGCATTCAATAGCCTGAAGAGTGCCTTTACATCAGCTTCTATCCTCCCTCATCCCGACATTTCTCTACAGTTCTCGCTGGAGGTGGATGCATCCTCTGTCGGTGCAGGTGCACTCCTGTTCCAGAGAGGTTCCAAGGGCAAGTCTATGGTATGTGGATATTTCTCTAAGCTCTTCTCTTCCGCAGAACGTAACTACTCGATTGGGGATTGGGAGTTACTGGCCATCAAGTTGGCCCCAAAGGAGTGGAGACATCTACTAGAGGGCGCAGCTCGTCGCGTCCTGGTTTTTACGGACCACAAGAACCTCACCTATCTCCAGACGGTCCAACGGCTGAATCCTCGTCAGGCCAGGTGGTCACTGTTCTTTACCAGGTTCCAGCTTGAGCTCCATTATCGCCCGGTCGACATGAATGTGAGGGCCGATGCCTTGTCCAGGTCTTTCGAGACAGAGGACACCATGGAGATGCCACAGAACATTATTGATCCGTCTTGCATTGTCTCTTTCAATCCCCTGCAAATCGGGGACATTCCTCCAGGGAGGACTTTTGTGCGCCTCACTGACCAAGGAATAATCCTCCGCTGGGGACACTCCTCTAGACTGGCAGGTCACGCGGGGACCCGTAAGACCCCAGATCTGATTGCCCATCATTTCTGGTGGCCCACGCTGCCCAAGGACATTTTGGACTTTGTTTCGTCCTGCTCAGTGTGTGCAGCTAACAAGGTCACTCACTCCAGACCTGCTGGCCTTCTCCAGCCATTGCCTGTGCCCGATGCTCCCTGGCAGAATATAGCTATGGACTTTATTACTGACCTGCCTCTCTTTGCTGCATGCAGTGCTGTCTGGGTGGTGGTGGATCGATTTTCGAAGATGGCCCACTTCGTTCCTCTGATCGGTCTTCCTTCTGCTCCGCTACTGGCCAAGCTGTTCATCCAACACATCTACTGTCTGCACTTCTTACCGCAGCATATGGTGTCTGATCGGGGGGTTCAGTTCACCTCGAAGTTCTGGAGAGCCCTCTGCGGACTCCTAGGTGTAAAGTTGGACTTTTCCTCGGTCTACCATCCTCAGTCCAATGGTCAAGTCAAGAGGATAAATCAGATCTTGTAGAACTACTTACGCCACTTCATCTCCAAGCAACATGATGACTGGGTGCAGTTGCTTCCGTGGGCTGAATTCTCTTACAACAATCACACCAGCGAGTCCACACAGAAGACACCGTTCTTTATTGTCTACGGCCAACACCCACAAATTCCTCTCCCGGTGCCTGATACGTCCGAGGTACCAGCTGCTGACACGGCTTTTAGGAACTTTCTGCAGATCTGACAGTACAAATTTGCTCCCAGGTTCGTCGGACCCTTCGTGATCCTACAGCAGATCAACCCTGTCACCTACAAGCTTCGGCTGCCTCCTACCCTCAAGATCCCCAACTCCTTCCATGTCTCCCTCCTGAAGCCGGTGGTTCTGAACCGTTTTACCAAGACTCCTAGCCTTGCGGTTGCCTCCAGCGGTCCTTCAGACACCTTTGAGGTTAAGTAGATCCTGGACATTAAAAAATTGAGAGGAAGAACCTTTTATTTAGTAGATTGGAAGGGGTTTGAAGAGGGGTCCTGGAGCCAGAGGAGAATCTCAATGCTCCTACCCTCATTAAGAGGTTTCTGTAAAGGATTTGCCAGACACAGCTTCTGTGTCGACACCCGTGGTTAATCAGCCTGCATCTGTTCCTAGGTCTGCTAGAGTGACTCGATCCGCTACCACTCAGGCTGGTAGGCTGAGGAGTGGGAGAACCTATCACAGCCTGTCCAGGCAGTTCTAGCTCCCACCCTTCATTTGCTGCTTGTCCTTTGCCTGTGATTCTCTTGTTTCCTGGCTCTGCTGTTCCTGCTATTACCATTGACCTCTGCTTCATATTGACCCTGGCTTGATTGACTATTCTCCTGCCCTGCTTTTGCTACCACGTACTCTCCTGGTTTGACTCAGCCCATCCACTACTCTGTTGCTCACGGTGTTGCCGTGGGCAACTGCCCCACTTCCCTTTGCTTCTGTGTACCCTTGTCTTGTTTTGTCTGTCGTGCACATATTGAGCGTAGGGACCGTCGCCCAGTTGTACGCCGTCGCCTAGGATGGGCTGTGCAAGTAGGCAGGGACAGAGTGGCGGGTAGATTAGGGCTCACCTGTCTGTCTCCCTATCCCGACATTACAGTTTCTCTCTCTTTCTGGTCCCAAGAGGAGGGGGCGTAAGAGGGGGATGCTGTAACGTCCGTGGTCGCTGACCACGAACTCCTTCCATCCTGTCGACACCCTTCTCTCCAGAGGTGTTTGCACATACGGCCGTCCTGTTCCACAGTGACCACCAGCGTGCACTCGCAAGCTCAGTCCAGACTTAAGAAGATTGAGCGCACGCATGTGGGAGATTGTGCTGATTGATCCCTGAGCACCCTGGGCTATAAGAAAGTCTCAGCCCCTTCCTCCCACGCCTGAGCATTGTAGTCGTATTCCAAGTTTGTCTTGCAAATGGTCCCCTAGTGTTTCCTCCTCCCAGTGTTCCCTGTTCCTGTTTCCTGTATCCTGATCTAGGGCCGTGCTGAGCTGTAGCCGTGCTGGGCTGTATGCCACGCCTGTCCTGCTTCTCCACGCCTGACGTCTACCTGCCGCCTAGTCCCAATCCACGAACCCTACGTGACAGTCTGGTTATCTTCTAAGCATATATGCCTGAAAATCCACTCCTACAAATTAGCTCCTATGTTTCTTGGTCCCTTTTAAGTCTTGCAACAGATTAATCCGGTTTCCTACAAGTTTCTTTTGCCTCCTACCCTCAAAATTCCCAATTCCTTCCATGTATCTCTCCTAAAACCTGTGATCCTAAACCAGTACAGCAAGTCCTCGAATTCTACTGCTGCCCCCAGAGGTTTGGCTAATGTCTTTGAAGTCAAAGAGGTTCTGGACCACAAGAGGTTTGGAGGAAAGACCTTTTTATCTTGTGGACTGGAAGAGAACATTTATGCCCCAGCTCTCATCAAGACGTTTCACCTATGGACCTAAGGATAAGCTCCCATTGGGGATGACAGTAGAGTGTCTCCAGGGTCCAATGGACCTCCTATTACAGCTATCACAACTAATGTGGAGAGCTGCGAGTCAGATGTTCTAATTTCCGGAGTTGTCAGCACAGGTAACAGATATCGAGCCATTACAGTACTCAAGTACTTGGGATATAGAGCCTCTTTTGGCATATTTAAGCTAGTTATGCGATTCAAGTATGTCTATACGCTGGGTTGGTATCAAGTTAGTTTGTCTTCTAGCTCTTGCTATGGCTGCTAAGCCAATGAAGTTGACATTGATCCATGTAGAGGAGCCGTGGCTTACAAAGACTCCCAGAAGTTACCACATTGTTTTAAAGGGAAGAGCCAAGACTTCACATATTGAAAAGTGTTCTATAGAAATTAATCTTTTAGAAGACGCAACTGACTCATCCCTCTGTGTTGTGACACTTAATCTGGACCAAACATTGCCATTGTGGGGAGACATTACTAATTTACTTATAATTTATAAATTTATAACAGGGTTTGGATACACTTTGCCATGTGAAGCGCAGGGATAGACATGAGTATCTTTAAAGCGTATTCCATTAGAAGCACCGCTTCTTCCAGAGCAGCGGCTAAAGGAATTCCTTTGGATTCCGTCCTTAACCCCTTCCCTCTCCTTGACGTATTATTCCGTCATAGTAAGCACATCGTTCGCGCTCCATAACGGAATAGTACGTCGCGGGAGGAACGGCCATTTCGGCCGTCCTCCCGACACATACAGGAGCTGTGACAACTGTTGTCTCATACAGCAGTTGCCGCAGCTCCTTCAGCGGGGACCGATCGCGGTGTCCCTGCTGATTAACCCCTTAGAAGCCACGTTCAATAGCAATTGCGGCTTCTTAGGGGTTAAGCCACCATCGACGTGCCCGCTACATGATAGTGGGTGACAATGGTTTCTATGGCAACCAAAGGCCTAACAATGGCCTCCGGCTATGCCATCTACCGATGCCTAGTGGGTCCTGACAAGGTCAGGACCCACTATGCTTGCTGCCAGCGAGTAACTGACAGCTCTAATACACTGCACTACGCATGTAGTGCAGTCTATTAGAATTGCGATCAGCGCCTCCTGCCTTCAAGTCCCGTAGTGGGACAAAATAAAAATTTTAAAAAGTTTTGTAAAAATAAAAAAATAGAAGTTTAAAAGTAATAAAAGTAAAAATCCCCCTTTTCCCAGTATCAGTCCTTTATTATTAAAAAATAAATAAAAATAAACAAATAAACTATACATAATTGGTATCGCCGCGTCTGTAACGGCCTGAACTACAAAAATATTTAATTATTTATCCCGCGCGGTGAACGCCATCAAAGAAAATAATAATAAACCACACCAGAACCACAATTTTTTGGTCGCTTCACCTCCCAAAAAATGGAATAAAAAGAGGTCAAAAAGTCGTATGTACCTAAAAATGGTACTGCTCGAAACCATAGTTCGTTACGCAAAAAACAAGTCCTCACACAGCTTTCTTGATGGAAATTAAAAAGTTATGTCTCTTAGAATATGGAAACACAATCAGTAAATTATTTTTTGTAAAAAGTATTTTATTGTGCAAACGCCATAAAACATAAAAAATACTATAAACATATGGTATCGGCGTAATCGTATCGCCCCACAGAATAAAGTAAATTTGTCACTTATAGTGCTCGATGAAGGCTGTAAAAAAATATAATAAAATACAATAGTAGAATTGCTGTTCTTTAGTCACCACACCTCTCAAAAGGATTTTCTGACAAAATACAATAAATAAGTACATTTCACCTCTATTTTGCTTTAAATCCCTGTGAAACACCTAAAGGGTTAATAAACTTTCTACATGCTGTTTTGAATACTTGGGAGGGGTTTAGTTTCTAAAATGGGGTGTTTATGGGGGTTTCTAATATATAGGCCCCTCAAAGCCACTTCAGAACTGAACTGGTGCCTAAAAAAATAAGAGGCTTTTGAAATTGTATTCAAAATATGTAAAATTTGCTGCTTATGTTCTAAACCTTGTAACGTCCTAGAAAAATAAAAGAATGTTCAAAAAATTATGCCAACATATAGTAGACATATGGGAAATGGGAACTAGTAACTATTTTGGGTGGTATAACCATCTGTCTTACAAGTAGATACATTTAAAATCAGAAAAATTCTATTATTTCCAAATTTCCTCAAAATTTTGCTATTTTTCACAAATAAACACTAAATATATTGACCAAATTTTACCACTAACATAAACCCCAATGTCTCATGAGAAAACATTCTCAGAATCGATTTGATAGGTAAAAGCATTCCGAAGTTATTACCACATAAAGTGAAATATGTCAGATTTGAAAAATAGGCTCTGAGCCTTGAAGAGACTCTGTCACCACATTATAAGTGCCCTATCTCCTACATAAGGAGAAGGGCGCTGTAATGTAGGTGACAGTAATGCTTTTTATTTAAAAAAACAATCTTTTTTCACAAAGTTAGAAGCGATTTAAGTTTATGCTAATGAGCTTTCTTAATGCCCAAGTGGGCGTACTTTTACTTTCGACCAAGTGGGCGTTGTACAGAGGAGTGCATGACGCTGACCAATCAGCATCATGCACTCCTCTCCATTCATTTACACTGCACTAGCGATATAGATATATCGCTATGTGCAGCCTCATACACAAGCCCTAACATTACTACAGTGTCCTGATAATGAATACACATGAAATCCAGCCTAGACGTCATGTGTACTCAGAATCCTGACACTTCTGAATCTTTTTTTGTGAGATTCCGGCAAGTGACACCAAATCTCGCTTAGCTCCGAGATCTCGCAAGATTTCGTATCCGTTGCTGGAATCTCACGAAAAAGATTCAGAAGTGTCAGGATTCTGAGTACACATGATGTCCAGGCTGGATTTCATGTGTATTCATTATCAGGACACTGTAGTAATGTTAGGGCTTGTGTATGAGGCTGCACATAGCGATATATCTATATCGCTAGTGCAGTGTAAATGAATGGAGAGGAGTGCATAATGCTCATTGGTCAGCGTCATGCACTCCTCTGTACAACGCCCACTTGGTCGAAAGTAAAAGTACGCCCACTTGGGCATTAAGAAAGCTCATTAGCATAAACTTAAATCGCTCCTAACTTTGTGAAAAAAAATCGTTTTTTTAAATAAAAAGCATTACTGTCACCTACATTACAGCGCCCATCTCCTTATGTAGGAGACAGGGCACTTATAATGTGGTGACAGAGTCTCTTTAAGGCCAAAACTAGGCTGCGTCCTTAACCCCTTAAGGACATGGACTAGTTTGCACATTCAGGACGCAGCCTCATTTTTCAAATCTGACATGTGTCACTTTATGTGGTAATAATTTCGGAATGCTTTTATCTATCCAAGTGATTCTGAGATTGTTTTCTCGTGACACATTATACTTTAAGTTATTGTGTCGATACATTCAGTATTTTTTTGTGAAAACCACAAACATTTTGCGGAAAACTGAAAAAATTAGCATTTTTCTAAATTTAAATGTATCTGCTTGTATGACAAATAGTAATACCACACAAAATAAATGCTAATTAACATTTCCCACATGTGTACTTTAGATTGGCAAAATTTTTTGTACAGCCTTTTATTTTTCTACGACGTTACAAGGCTTAGAACTTTAGCAGAAATTTCTCACATTTTCTAGAAAATTTCAAAAGGCTATTTTTACAGGGATGAGTTCAGTTGTGAAGTGGTTTTGAGGGGCCCATACAATACAAACCCCATAAATCAACCCATTTTAAAAACTGAACCCTCATAGTATTCAAAACCGCATTTAGAAAGTTTATTAACCCTTTAGGCGTTTCACAAGAAATACAGCAAAGAAGGGATGAAATGTACAAATATTATTTTTTTTTTGCAGAAATTCATTTTTAAGCCTTTTTTTTTTCTTTAACACAGAAGGTTATACCAGAAAAACGCAGCTTAATATTTATTGCCTGGATTCTGTAGTTTTTAGAAATATGTGGCCCTAGTGTGCTAATTCAAGGAAACGCAGACTTCCGAAGCAAAGGAGCACCTAGTGGATTTTGGGGCCTCCTTTTTATTAAAATATATTTTAGGCACCATGTCAGGTTTGAAGAGGTCTTGTGATGCCAAAACAATGGAAACACCCCCACAAAGACACCATTTGGCAAACTACACCCCTCAGGGAATTTATCAAGGCGTATAGTGGGCATTTTGACCCCACGTTTTTTTTTTGGCTGAATTTAGTGGAATGAAGCCGTGAAAATGAAAATCGAATTTTTTTCCAATAAGACAAAGACATTTTATATTTTTACAAGGCATAAAAGAGAAAAAGCACCCCAAGATATGAAAAGCAATTTCTCCCGATTACGGCAATACCCCATATGTGGTAATAAACTGCAGAGCTCAGAAAGGAAGGGGAACCATTTGACATTTTGAACTCAAGTTTTGCGGCAATGATTTTCGGGTGCCATGTCCCATTAGCAAAGCCCCTTTTGCTGACTTTAGTGGAATTAGGACGTGAAAATGAAAATCGACATTTTTTTCTAATAAAATGTTGATATTTTCTATTTTTACAAGGCATAAAGGAGAAAAAGCACCACAACATTTGAAAAGCATTTTTTCCCGAATACGACAATACCCGATAAGGGGTCATAAACTGCTGCTTGGACACACGGCATGGCTTAGAAAGGCAGGAGTGCTATTTGGCATGCAGATTTTGCTGGATTGGTTTTTGGGTGCCATGTCGCATTTGCAAAACCCTGAGGTACCAGAGTACAGTGGAAGCCCCCAAGAAGTGACCCCATTTTGGAAATTACACCCCTCAGGGCATTTAACGTTTGCCTGGACATTTGACAGCGCTTAGAAGTGAACAGCAACATGCGCATTTCAGGTCCATTTTGGTGATTTTCACAGCATTGGCCAACAATTGCAGGGCTCTGAGGTCAAATAGCAAAACAAACCCCCAAGTAGTGAGCCCTATTTTGGAAACGACAGCCCTTGAGGCATTTTGAGGGGGTAGTGAGCATTTTGCCCCCACGGGTATTTTTCCATTAGTAATTAATACGCAGCGGATGGTGCAAAGTAAAAATTGCAATTTTCCGCTGATATGCCATTTTAGTGCGCAATATGTTATGCCCTGTTTGTGCCACCGAAGACGCACATCTCGTAAACTGCTAAGCTGGTTCCCCCGGGTATGGCGATGTAGGGCTCAGAAGCGAGGGAGCGCCATTTGGCTTTTTGAGAGCAGATTTTAGCTTGGTTGTAGTTTTGTTTGGGGTTTTGCTGGTATTTAAGTTTGTAATGTGGGGGCATATGTAATCTGTGCGGAGTACATCAGGGCATAATAAGAGGGTATAATAATGCGGTAAATAAATAATATTTCAGAGATATGCGGCCTCTAATGTCGCACTAATAAAGGGTGCCCGATCTTATCCGCTTTTGGACACTCTGCACATTATGTGTCGCTATATTCTGAGAGCCAGAACTTTTTTATTTTTCAGTCAAAAAAGTTGTGTAACGGCTTGTTGTTTGTGGGACGGTTTGTAGTTTTTATTGGTACTATTTTGGGGTACATGCGACTTTATGATCTCTTTTTATTCTATGTTTTGTGAGGGGTGGAGATAAAAAAATAGTGATTCTGGGTTTTTCTTGTTTTGTTTTTTTTGTGGTGTTCACCGTGCAGGAAAAATAATATTATAGTTTTATAGTTTGGGTCGTTACGGACGCCGCGATACCAAATATGTGTAATGTTTTAAACATTTTCACTTTTTTCCAATAATAAAAGGCTTATTATGGGAAAAAAGGCAGTGTTTGTTTTTATTAATTTGAAACTTTTATTTTTCCACTTTTGTTCAACTTTTTATTAACTTTTTTGTCCCACTAGGGGACGTGAGGTCCTGCACCTCTGATCTTTACTCTAATGAATTGCAGTACCCACGTAGTGCAATGCATTAGAGCTGTCAGTCATTCACTGACAGCAAGCTTATTCGGTCCCGTCTGTGGGCGGGGCCTAATAGGCTATCATACGTGGCAGATCAGGAGGCCATTATTAGGCCTCGGGTTGCCATAGCAGCGATCGGATTCGTCACGATAACATCGTGTCGATTGCTACAAACCACTAAGATCGCGGCATCTGAGGGATTAATGGCAGGGATTGGAGCTAGCTCCATTCCCTGGCGTTTACAGCACGGTGTCAGCTGTAACATACAGCTGACACCAACGGCTAATGTCGCAGGCTCAGGTTCTGAGCCTGCGCCATCTTGAAACTGCGGCCGGACGCCTTTTAGGCTTCCGGTCTGCCGGAGCAGTCATCGGAACCCCGCGATTTCATTGCAGGGTTCCGATCTGCTTGCAAACACAATAGATGCAGCTCTCAGATTTGAGTGCTGCATCTAAGGGGTTAATCAGCCGCATCTGAGGCTAGCTCCGGTCCTGGCCTTGAAGCAGTGATAGGGTTAAGCTATCACTGCTTTAAAACTCTGCCGACACAGTGCCCTGTTAATGCTGTGACGTAAGGGTATGTGCACACACACTAATTACGTCCGTAATTGACGGACGTATTTCGGCCGCAAGTCCCGGACCGAACACACTGCAGGGAGCCGGGCTCCTAGCATCATACTTATGTACGATGCTAGGAGTCCCTGCCTCTCTGTGGAACTACTGTCCCGTACTGTAATCATGTTTTCAGTAGGGGACAGTTGTCCTGCAGCGAGGCAGGGACTCCTAGCATCGTACATAACTATGATGCTAGGAGCCCGGCTCCCTGCACTGTGTTCGGTCCGGTACTTGCGGCCGAAATACGTCCGTCAATTACGGACGTAATTAGTGTGTGTGCACATACCCTAATAGTCCGTCATTTGCGTTAACAGGACGGACTATTACGTCACATAGCGGGAAGGGGTTAAGACAGCTAGATGGTCATCAGAGAGCATCTTCATTAAACATTGCTGGAGACCCTTTGACATAGATAAGATAATATTTATGAGTGCTACTACCAGTCGTGTGCTGTTCTACCCAATAACTGTTGTTAGATGGCTGCCTCCAGAAGAACAAAGCTCAGTTTGCAAGAATCAATGATCTGCAAACTGCATTTGTTCTTGTAGGCCAGCCATCCTGCAACAGCGCCCACCCTCCCAACCCCAAATTTTATTTTCCTGGTAGTATATCTCTCTCTCTCGGGTCTGTGTCGGCAGCTCCGTAGAAATGAATGGAGCGCCAGTCGCGCTTGTGCGCATGCGTGACCAGCGCTCCTTTCATTTTTATAGAGCTGCGCAGACGCTGGAAGTCAGAGGTTAGTCATGGAGAACTTCGGGGGACTGTTCTCCCTATTGCTGCCAGCGATCACACATGTCTTTTGTAGGACACACTGTAGGTCGCATTTTTTTGGGAGGGGGGACGCTGTACGGCGTTCCCTACAGGGGGGGCTGTATGGCGTTCCCTACAGGGGGGGCTGTATGGTGTTCCCTACAGTGGGGGGCTGTATGGTATTCTCTACAGGGGGGGCTGTATGGTGTTCCCTACAGGGGGGCTGTATGGTGTTCTCTACAGGGGGGGCTGTATGGCGTTAGCGCCATACAGCCCCCTCTGTAGAGAACGCCATACAGCCCCCCTGTAGAGAACGCCATACAGCCCCCCTGTAGATAACGCCATACAGCCGCCCTGTAGAGAACGCCATACAGCCGCCCTGTAGAGAACGCCATACAGCCCCCCTGTAGACAACGCCATACAGCCCCCCTGCAGATAACACCATACAGCCCCCCTGTAGATAATGCCATACAGCCCCCTGTAGATAACGCCATACAGCCCCCTCTGTAGATAACTCTGTAGATAACTGTAGAAGACGCCATACAGAGTCCCCCCTGTAGATAACGCCATACAGCCCCCTCTGTAGATATCTACAAAGGGGGCTGTATGGCATTATCTACAGGGGGGGCTGTATGGCGTTCTCTACAGAGGGGGCTGTATGGCGTTCCCTACAGGGGGGGCTGTATGGCGTTATCTACAGGGGGATGTATGGCGCTATCTACAGAGGGGACTGTATGGCGTTATCTACAGGGGGGATGTATGTCATTATCTACAGGGGGGCTGTAAAAAAGGCACCATCTATAAGGGGGGTTGTGTGACACCCAGGGGAGGGGGGGCCCCAGTCAAAAGTTTGCTATGGGGCCCAGTCTTTCCTAGTTACGCTCCTGAGCAGAGCGGACATGTTTTCACTCCAATGGCAATTTCTGGAGACGGCCGCCGGCACCCAATAGCTGTTGCTAGATGACTGGCCTATTCCCTAGAACAAATACAGTTTGCAGATCATAGAAACCACAAACTGAGCTATATATATATATATATATATATATATATATATATATATATATATATATATAAATATATATATACAGTGGAGGAAATAAGTATTTGATCCCTTGCTGATTTTGTAAGTTTGCCCACAGTCAAAGACATGAACAGTCTAGAATTTTTAGGCTAGGTTAATTTTACCAGTGAGAGATAGATTATATATAAAAAAAATAAGAAAATCACATTGTCAAAATTATATAGATTTATTTGCATTGTGCACAGAAAAATAAGTATTTGATCCCCTACCAACCATTAAGAGTTCAGCCTCCTCCAGACCAGTTACACGCTCCAAATCAACTTGGTGCCTGCATTAAAGACAGCTGTTTTACATGGTCACCTGTATAAAAGACTCCTGTCCACAGACTCAATTAATCAGTCTGACTCTAACCTCTACAACATGGGCAAGACCAAAGAGCTTTCTAAGGATGTCAGGGACAAGATCATAGACCTGCACAAGGCTGGAATGGGCTACAAAACCATAAGTAAGACGCTGGGTGAGAAGGAGACAACTGTTGGTGCAATAGTAAGAAAATGTAAGACATACAAAATGACTGTCAATCGACATCGATCTGGGGCTCCATGCAAAATCTCACCTCGTGGGATATCCTTGATCCTGAGGAAGGTGAGAGCTCAGCCGAAAACTACACGGGGGGAACTTGTTAATGATCTCAAGGCAGCTGGGACCACAGTCACCAAGAAAACCATTGGTAACACATTACGCCGTAATGGATTAAAATCCTGCAGTGCCCGCAAGGTCCCCCTGCTCAAGAAGGCACATGTACAGGCCCGTCTGAAGTTTGCAAATGAACATCTGGATGATTCTGAGAGTGATTGGGAGAAGGTGCTGTGGTCAGATGAGACTAAAATTGAGCTCTTTGGCATTAACTCAACTCGCCGTTTTTGGAGGAAGAGAAATGCTGCCTATGACCCAAAGAACACCGTACCCACTGTCAAGCATGGAGGTGGAAACATTATGTTTTGGGGGTGTTTCTCTGCTAAGGGCACAGGACTACTTCACCGCATCAATGGGAGAATGGATAGAGCCATGTACTGTCAAATCCTGAGTGACAACCTCCTTCCCTCCACCAGGACATTAAAAATGGCTCGTGGCTGGGTCTTCCAGCACGACAATTACCCGAAACATACAGCCAAGGCAACAAAGGAGTGGCTCAAAAAGAAGCACATTAAGGTCATGGAGTGGCCTAGCCAGTCTCCAGACCTCAATCCCATCGAAAATTTATGGAGGGAGCTGAAGATCCGAGTTGCCAAGCGTCAGCCTCGAAATCTTAATGATTTACAGATGATCTGCAAAGAGGAGTGGGCCAAAATTCCATCTAACATGTGTGCAAACCTCATCATCAACTACTAAAAATGTCTGACTGCTGTGCGTGCCAACAAGGGTTTTGCCACCAAGTATTAAGTCTTGTTTGCCAAAGGGATCAAATACTTATTTCTCTGTGCACAATGCAAATAAATATATATAATTTTGACAATGTGATTTTTTTAGATTTTTTTTTATATAATCTATCTCTCACTGGTAAAATTAACCTAGCCTAAAAATTCGAGACTGTTCATGTCTTTGACAGTGGGCAAACTTACAAAATCAGCAAGGGATCAAATACTTATTTCCTCCACTGTATATATATATATATATATATATATATATATATACATATATATATATATATATATATATATATATATATATATATATATATATATATATATATATGTATACATGTACACTACCGTTCAAAAGTTTGGGGTCACCCAGACAATTTTGTGTTTTCCATGAAAACTCACACTTATATTTATCAAATGAGTTGCAAAATGACTAGAAAATATAGTCAAGACATTGACAAGGTTAGAAATAATGATTTTTATTTCAAATAATAATTTTCTCCTTCAAACTTTGCTTTCATCAAAGAATGCTCCATTTCCAATTACAGCATTGCAGACCTTTGGCATTCTAGCTTTTAATTTGCTGAGGTAATCGGGTGAAATTTCACCCCATGCTTCCAGAAGCCCCTCCCACAAGTTGGATTGGCTTGATGGGCACTTCTTGCGTACCATACGGTCAAGCTGCTCCCACAACAGCTCTATGGGGTCGAGATCTGGTGACTGCACTGACCACTCCATTACAGATAGAATACCAGCTGCCTGCTTCTTCCCTAAAAAGTTCTTGCATAATTTGGAGGTGTGCTTTGGGTCATTGTCCTGTTGTAGGATGAAATTGGCTCCAATTAATCGAACCCACAAATGTAATGATCCAGATTCTCAACTAGCTCAAAGGAAGGTCAGTTTTATAGCTCCTCTAAACAGCAAAAATTTACAGCGGTGCTAACATAATTGCACAAGGGTTTTCAAGTGTTTTCTAATCATCCATTAGCCTTCTAACACAGTTAGCAAACACAATGTCCCATTAGAACACTGGAGTGATGGTTGCTGGAAATGGGCCTCTATACACCTATGTAGATATTGCATTAAAAACCAGACGTTTGCAGCTAGAATAGTCATTTACCACATTAGCAACGTATAGAGTGTATTTCCGATTAATTTAATGCTATCTTCATTGAAAAAAACTGTGCTTTTTCTTCAAAAAGAAGGAAATTTCTAAGTGACCCTAAACTTTTGATCGGTAGTGTGCGTATATATATATATATATATATATATATATATATATATATATGTGTATATATATATATGTATATATATATATATATATATATATAAATATATACATACGAGGTGTGCTAGATAAACAATGGAGGCGGTCAACCCCACATATATGCAATACATAAGAGACAACAAACTTTGATCAGCGCATTCCAACAAAATGAAACAAATCTCGTATACAGGTGAAAGGAAGCCTAAGATGTATATAGTGATCTATTTTCAGCATTTTTTTTCTTTTCTATTTAGCAACGGATTTGTTGCCATTAAAATCAATGGTAATGCAAATGGAAAGCTATGATTTCCGTTTGGATTCCTGACAAAAAGGTCCGACGGGACACATGAATAGCACCCCGATGCTGAATTCTGTACCCGTCTCATCCACGGGACTTAGTGGTTCAGTGAAAAAGGGTCCTGCGTGTCTCTGACATGCAGGATCCACCTGTTATTCATCAAATCTAAGTTCATAACTCAGAGACACGCAGGACAAGCTGACACTGAACCTGTCAGGTCCGCGGGACATACGGATCCAGGTTTAGCGAAAGATCCCACCATGACTTTAGTAAAATTACTGGAGACTGAATGCATTAATGATGCAGCAGAGAATCAGGCTTAGCTGATAGAGAACAGAGACTGTATGCCAGAACAGCCATCTTCTGTAGCAAAGGTCACACAGAAACCACATGTGCCTCACAGGCACCTGCTATAACTGTGGAGGTTCTTACCCTCACCAGCAAAACTACCCAGCAAATAGAGTAACCTGCCATAACTGTTGAAAACGTAATCACTTTGCTAAAGTTTGCAGATCAGCATCTAATTCCTAATCTTCCCAATCTACTAAACAGCCCCCGCCTCAGAAACTACATGCAATGCAGCCAGTGCTACCTCATGAGGAGTCACACAGCACATATTTATTCTCAGTTACTTAAGAGAGGTCTCTTCATAAATGGCAGATCTGTGGAAGTGCTTGTTGATACAGTGGCCTCCGTCAATGTTAGTCAAGCAATTAATAATAATCTTCCCACAGTATAATGCCCCTCATAGCTGCCCCACACAGTATAATGCCCCCCATAGCTGCCCCCACAGTATAATGCCCCCCATAGCTGCCCCATAGTATAATGCCTTCCATAGCTTCCCCCACACAGTATAATGCCCCCATAGCTTCCTCCACACCGTATAATGCCCCCCATAGCAGCCCCCACAGAATAATGCCCCCTCCCTCCCATACACAGTATAATGCCCCCTCCCTCCCATACACAGTATAATGCCCCCTCCCTCCCATACACAGTATAATGCCTCCATATGTACGGACCAAATAGAAATATAATAACATACATACTTACCTATCAGCGTTCCCACGACGGGTGGAGGATCCTTTGCCTCCTCTGCACTGTGCTCAGTGTGCAGTGAGCGGCTCGATGAAGGCAGGCGTGATGTAGTGACATCATCGCGCCTGTCTGCACCCAGTCACTCACATCGCACAGACCGAAGGAGGAGAAGGATCCTCTACCTGGGAGGGAACGGGGATAGGTAAGTATGTATGTTATTATTTTTCTATTAGGTCCGTACATATGGGGGTATTATACTGTGTATGGGAGGGAGATGGGGGAATTATAGGTACGCCACTAATCACTCACATCTCCTTCCTCAGTTTTCTGTCTGTGGGCGGAGTTAGGTTGGGCTGTGGGTGGAGCTCTATGTGGGCGGAGCTCTATATGAGCTTCGGACACCACATCCTTCTCGGTTAATATTAGACTAGTATAGAAAACCCGTTACACTGGTTTGCTAGCAAAATGAATGAATGCCCCCATAGCTGTCCCCACAGTATAATGCCCCTATAGCTGCCCCCACAGTATAATCCCCCCATAGCTGTCCCCACACAGCATAATGCCCCCCATAGCTGCCCCCACACAGTACAATTCCTCCCATAGCTGCCCCCACACAGTATAATGCCCCCCATAGCTTCCCCCACACAGTATATTGCCCCACATAGCTGCCCTCATACATTATAATGCCCCTATAGCTGCCCCCACACAGTAGAATGCCCCTCATAGGTGCCCCCACAGTATAATACCCCCATAGCTGCCCCCACAGTATAATGCCCCCATGGCTGTCCCCACACAGTTTAATGCCCCCATAGCTGTCCCCACACAGTATAATGCCCCCCATAACTGCCCCCACACAATATAATGCTCCCCATAGCTGCCCCCACACAGTTTAATGTCCCCATAACTGCCCCTACAGTATAATGCCCCCATAGCTGCCACCACACAGTATAATGCCCCCATAGCTGCCCCACACAGTATAATGCTCCCCATAGCTGCTCCCACATTATAATGCCACCCATAGCTACCCCCATACAGTATAATGTACCCCATACAGTATAATTCGCAGATAGCTTCCCGCACACAGTATAATGCCCACATAGCTGCCCCCACACAGTATAATGCTCCCCATAGCTGCCCCCACACAATAATTCCCCCATAGCAGCACCCACACAGTATAATGTCCCCTTACCTGCCCCCACAGTATAATGCCCCCATAGCTGCCCCCACAGTATAATGCAACCCTATAGCTGCCAACATATGAGACAGCCCCCTCCCATACCCAGTGTAATGCCCCCCATATGTGCCTTATAGAAAATAATAACATAATTACTTACCTATCCCCGTTCCCCCGACGAATGAGGTTCGCTCTGATTGGCCGCGGGTCTTAGTCCCGGTTTTGCTGCTTGTTGATTTGAAGGCAGAATACAGCCGTCAGTCATGGCCAAGGTTCGCTCTGATTGGCAGCGGGTCTTAGTCCCGGTTTTGCTGCTTGCTCATTGGATGACAGAATACAGCCGTTAGTCATGGCCACAAAGCCGAAGTGGACTTGCTACAGCCCTGCCCTGAGGTTTGACACCACCACAATTAAAGAGACTCTGTCACCACATTATAAGTGTCCTATCTCTTACATAAGGAGATCGGCGCTATAATGTAGGTGACAGAAATGCTTTTTATTTAAAAAAACTATCTATTTTCACAACGTTAGGAGCGATTTTGGTTTATGCTAATGAGTTTCTTAATGCCCAAGTGGGCGTATTTTTACTTTCGATCAAGTGGGCGTTGTAGAGAGGAGTGTATGACGCTGACCAATCGGCATCATGCACTCCTCTCCATTCATTTAGACAGCAGAATCGCGTCATTTAGACAGCCTGGACGTCATGTGTATTCAGAATCCTGACACTTCTGAATCTTTTCTGTGAGATTCCAGCAACGGATACAAAATCTTGCGAGATTACGGAGGTAAACGAGATTTCGTATCCGTTGCTGGAATCTCACAGAAAAGAGTCAGAAGTGTCAGGATTCTGAGTACACATGACGTCCAGGCTGGATGGTCATGTGTATTCATTATCAGGACACTGGATTAACGTTAATCAAGCAGAATCGCTGTGTATGTGGCTGTAGATCATGTTCTAGTAAGAACGCGATTCTGCTGTCTAAATGAATGGAGAGGAGTGCATGATGCCGATTGGTCAGCGTCATACACTCCTCTGTACAACGCCCACTTGGTCGAAAGTAAAAATACGCCCACTTGGGCATTAAGAAACTCATTAGCATAAACCAAAATCGCTCCTAACGTTGTGAAAATAGATCGTTTTTTTAAATAAAAAGCATTTCTGTCACCTACATTATAGCGCCGATCTCCTTATGTATCAGATACGGCACTTATAATGTGGTGACAGAGTCTCTTTAAGCTCTCCATAGGGGGAAACATAGGTGAGTGCTTCCAACGTTCTTTATTATATATATTGAGCGTGGACGTGGTGTCCAATCAACTGTGCCTCGGAAACCACGTGGTTTATCTGAGCTTCGGACACCACGCCCTTCTCGGTATATAATATATAATAGATGGTGGAATAAGGATAAACAATTGCTTCACTGTACCTGTATTCACTGTCTCTAGATGATTTATAAAATAACTGCCTGTCTCTAGGGGATGCAGTCATGTTGTTAATAAAGTTAAATGTAAAAAAAACACACAGAGGAGACAAGGAGAAGAATGTAAGAGCTGCTCTTTACAGACATGATATACATGATGAGATGTTGCGGTATGTAGAAATACTTTATCATTTCTGCTCCTCAGTAATCTACTATTTACCTGTTATATACATGGACGGTGTTACCTGAATGCCAGTGGTCACATGATGTGGGTCACATGACTGTCCATTCAGTTATCCTATGGGTACTTTTTTGTGGACAAGTCTGTGGCCTATACCATTTTTATTTTTAGACAGACAACTGCATTGATATAAGGAAGGTATGTGAGCAGAATTTTAAATACATGTATATTAGAAATCTGTATGATTTCCTATTCTATAAATACATTTATAGAAAAACTGAAAAAAAAGACAACCCCTTTAAGAACAAACCTGCTTTGCAAAGTACCAACCTACAGATTTTTCATTATGGTTGAGCTACTACCTTACCCCTCCCTGTGTGTTAAATTTCAGTCAGTAATAAAAGATAGGAAGTCTACAGTATAATGGACACATCGTATGTTGTGGAGTGCTCTGCAGACACACTGCTCAGCTGCAGGAGTCCGGTATCTCTGGGTCTGGTGAAACTGGTAAACAACACAAACAATTTGTCCCTTCCAAAAGTGGCAGATAAGTATCCCCACCTATTCAAGGGCCTTGGTAAGCTGAAAGACTTTCAATTAAAATTACACATTGATCAGTCAATACAAAATTCAGTTAAACTTCACAGACACATCCAGTTCCATGTCCGCAAGCTTGTAGAACAAGAACTTCAAGACTTCGAGGCATTGGATGTTGTTAAATGAGTTGGAGGGCCAACTCCATGGGTCTCACCAGGGCCACCATCAGGAATTTCAGGGCCCCATACAGCTAAATTTTCTGGGCCCCCCTATCGTGGCACCGCCTGCTAACGGTACTCCGTCCAGCACTATATCATGCTACCCAGGGCCGCCATCAGGGGGGGGGGGGTATTAGGGGTACTGAAGTGAGGAGCCCGGCCAAACCTAATTGAAAGGGGGGCCCGGCAACTGCCTCGACTTGACTTTCGTAGAAAAAAAACAGGCCCCTGCAATGGGGCCCGTTTTTTTCACCAAAAGAATGTTGCGAGCTGCGGGCCCCCCCTCTCGTCATGGGGGCCGTCAAACACGGCCCGCCCGCGTGACCGACCACGCGCACCCGCAAACTCCCGCGCGAGTGCGCACCCGCATCTGTGACTGCCTGGAACCGCGCACATAATTTTCAAGCAGATTTTGACCTGCCCACACTATATTGCCAGATTTTTTTGCTGCGTTTTTTGCCCGCGGCGATTGAGGACAGCAGACAAAAAACGCAGACAAAAATGCATTTTCTGCCTCCCATTGATTTCGATGGGTGGTCAGAGGCGGAACAGCGGCAAGAAAGGACGTGCTGCTTTTTCTTTTCTCCGCGACTGGCTCCCATTGATTTCAGATTAAATCAATGGGAGGCGGTTTTGGAAGTTGTTTGGTGCCGATTCTGACGCATTTTCCGAGTCAATAGCAAGGCCCAAAAACTCTGAACTGGGCGTTATTGTTAGGGTTTATTCAGACGAACGTGTAATACATCCGTGCAACGCGCGTGATTTTCACGTGCCTCGCACGGACCTATGTAAGTTAATAGGGCCGTGCAGACTGTCAGTGATTTTCACGCAGCGTGTGCTGTGCTGTCACTTTCACTTTCCGTTGCGGGGTTCACCCGACGGAAACCTCAGACCAACCCCGGAACGGAAGCGAACGGTGATGTGAACAGGCCCTAACACAAATGTTTTGTATTTTTTTAAGCTGGTTCACAAAAAAAAATAATTTCAAATTCTACTGGACCAATTGCCTATTTAGAGACAGGCAGCAGCTCCAGGAGCGACATCATAAGGAACACACTAAGCGGATATGCTGAGTAAAACTACACAGCTTATTCGACCCGGTAGCAGCAGGGAATTCTGCCAACAAAACCGCACCAAATAGTGGCGCAGGTTTCGTGAGGCTTGTCCGCTGCGGGAATCCTGCAGGGAAAAAAAAGTTTCGACTTGCCCCGGCCGTAGTTTAGGTGACGCATCTCTCTCTTCTGAACGTAGCCCCGCCTCCTGGGATGACGCTGTAGACCATGTGACCGCTGCAGCAGTCACATGGGATGAAACGTCATGACAGGAGGCCGGGCTGCGCTAAGAATAGAGGATCGCGTCACCAGGACTACGGCCGGGGTGAGTCTAAACTTTAGCAATTTAAAAAAGTACCTTTTTTTCTCTCATTAGTGATTTTTGCGGCAGAACCGCAGCATTTCCGCAACAGAGGAGCAGCGATTCCGCAGCATAAATTGACATGCTGCGGCTTAAAAAGCCACACTGCAGGTCCATTTTTTTTGTTCAAATCTCATCCACTCTGCTGCGACTGTAATACGCTGCGGATTTTCCGCAATAAAATGTGTTGCATAAAATCCGCAGTGTTCATGCCTAGTGTGTTCCTACCCTAAGGCCGGATTTACACAAGCGTGTGCTTTTTGTGTGCGCAAAAGACGTGGCGTTTTGCGCATGCAAAAGGTCCATAACAGCTCCGTGTGTCAGCTGCGTATGATGCGTGGCTGCGTGATTTTCGCGCAGCCGCCATCATTATGACACTCGGTTTGTATGTTTGTAAACAGAAAAGCACGTGGTGCTTTTCTGTTTTCATTCATAGTTTATACTGCTGCGGAAGTGCTGGGCGTGATTTTCACGCACCCATTGACTTCAATGGGTGAGTGATGCGCGAACAATGCACAAATATAGGACATGTCGTGAGTTTTACGCAGCGGACACACGCTGCGTGAAAATCACTGACAGTCTGAACGGCCCCATAGAGTAACATAGGTCCGTGCGAGGCGCGTGAAAATCACGCACGTTGCACGGATGTATTACACGTTCGTCTGAATAAGCCCTTAGGCCTCATGCACACGACCGCCGGGCACGGCCGGCCACGGGCAGCCGACCGCTTTTCCGAGCCGTGCTCCCATTATAAAGCATAGCAGCACGGCCCGTAAAATAAAAAAATAGAACATGTTCTATTTTTTTAACGGCACGGGCACCTTCCCGTGAGAAAACGGGAAGGTACCCGTGGCTAACAGAAGTCTATGGGCCCGTTATTGCGGGTCGTAATAACGGGTGTTTTTACGGTCGTGTGCATGAGGCCTAACAATAAGGCCCAGTTCACAGAGTTTTTGGGCCTTGATATTGACTCGGACACTGCGTCAGAATCAGCACCAAACAACTTCCAAAACCGCCTCCCATTGATTTAATCTGAAATCAATGGGAGCCAGTCGCGAAAAAAAGAAAAAGCAGCACGTCCTTTCTTGCCGCTGTTCCGCCTTTGACCTCCCATCGAAATTAATGGGAGGCAGAAAATTCATTTTTCGCTGCGTTTTTTGTCTGCTGTCCTCAATCGCCACGGGCAAAAAACGCAGCAAAAAACGCGGCAAGATAGTGTGGGCAGGTCAAAATCTGCCTCAAAATTCTTTAAGGAATTTTGAGGCAGATTTTTTCTGCCTGCAAAATACTCTGTGTGAACAGGGCCATACTTAAAGGAACAGTGTCATCACAAATTATTTTTTTATATGTTAAAGATGTTAGTGCTTTATTAAAAACGTTTATATTTATTTGTGTGTTTGTGTTTTACTTTTTCTTATTTTTACACTTTTTCTTCCCTATGGGGGCTGCCATTTTTTGTTCCATTTCTGTATGTGTCGATTAACGACACATACAGACATGGAATACGGCAGCCACAGTCCCATAGGGACTGCGAACGGCTCCCGTCCCATTCACTTGTGTGTACGGCGTCTGCGTGGGAACTGCGCATGCGCCGCTCCCACACAGTCCAATTTGAAATTGGCGCCGTCCGGCGCCATTTTCCTGTGGACCGGAAGTCGCGGCCGGACAGTAATATTACTACTTCCGGTCGCGGCTTCCGGACTTGTGCACTTGGACCAGCGGCAGCAGACGGAGCGGACGGGCCGGAGGGAGCCGCGGCGGCAGGAGCAGGTAAGAGATTTCAATGTATGTTCGTGTTTGTGTGTGTTTACTACTGTATGTAAACCTACTACACTGTGTGTTAGCTCAAAAAATGGCGACACACAGTGTAGGAGGTTACACCGTTCAAACCCCTCGTTTATCCCGGCACTAGCCAGGATAAAGGAGGGGGGGGATGCTGAGAGCTCACTAGAGCGAGGGCTTTTTACCCAATTTTGCAATGCTGCAATTTTGGGGATAGCTCCATCTAGTGACCAGAAATGGGAAATATTATAAATTAGAATTAATTTATAATATTTCCTGACTCGTGAAAAAAATAAAAAAAATTTGAACAATGTTTAATCACCCACACACTAAATGTTTAATTAAAAAAAACAAAACATGTTTTTCTGGCAACACATTCCCTTTAAACAGCACTTTGAGACACTTTACTCACTGTGTCTGAAGAGCTGCTCCCACTACAGTCCTCTTCAGGCGATGTCTTCGGTCCAGACGTCCAGTCCTTCACCTCCAGCCAGGCTCCAGATAAGTTGTGTTCATGTGTGTCCGCGGCTGCGCGCGCTTCGTACGCGATTGCGTGCGCGGTCGATCGCTTTTGCGCGCGTGCTGTAGCGGGTGCGCGCTTCAGTGTTTTCGCGGGTGCGCGCGCGGACGCTCGCGAGTGCGCACGCGCGGGGGTTTGGGGGTGCGTGCGATCGGTCGCGCGGGCGGTTTGACGGCCCCCATGACGAGAGGGGGGGCCCGCAGCTCACGACATTCTTTTGGACATTGCATTTACCCCTAATACGCCCCTGATGGCGGCCCTGGGTCTCACTAATTGTTGTTGCACCTAAACCAAAGCAGCCCGGTAAAATCAGACTATGCATGGATATGCAAAATGCCAATCGGTCTATTCAAAGAGATAGGCACATTACACCTACCATTGATGAAATTCTCATAGATCTAATTGGCCCAATAATATTTTCAAAAATCGATCTCAAATCTGGTTATCATCAGGTTAAGTTACATCCAGACTCTAGGTATATTACAACTTTTAATACTCATGTGGGTCTGAGAAGATTCAAATGGCTGAACTATGGCATTTCATCGGCTGCAGAAATATTTCAGAACCAGACAGGTTTTTTCAGGAATACCTGGATTCCTCAACGTCAGTGATGACCTTGGTGCGATTTTAACTCGTGTCCAAAACTGGGAATATTTCTACTATCTCCTATGCAAGCAAGGCCTTAACAGAGACAGACCAAACTGATAGAGAAGCTCTTGCTGTTGTGTGGGGATGCCTTCATTTTCATCTTTACCTGTTTGGTCGTCAGTTCATAGTGGTAAGTGACCAAAAACAACTCATTCCAATCTTCAACACATATTCCTCTAAAAATCCCACGCAAATTAAACGCTGGTTACTCCGTCTTCAGAACTACAATTTTAACTTGAGGTATGAGATGGGAACTGAAAATCCTGCAGATTATTTTCCAATACATCCATCACCACAATCTGCCAAGGATGACATACCAGCAACTATCTTAGCTGAGAAGCATGTACAATTTGTTGTTGCACACTCTGTGCCAAGAGCAATGACCATTGAGGAAATAAAACGATGGATTCTGAACCCCAACCTCAATTAATTATTTTATTGAAACTGTTTGAGTGGAGTTCTTTCCATGTGGAGGATCACCTTCAACCACCTGAACAAATGGCACAATTGCTCGCTTTCTTTAATGCCAGACATTCACTCTCTGTGTCAGACTCAAATGTACTACTGAGAGACAATCGCCTCGTAATACCTCAGAAACGTCAGAATAGGGTGCTTGATCTGGCTCACAAGGCTCATTAAGGTGTTGTAAAAACAAAGCAATTACTTAGAGAGAAAGTATGGTTTCCAGGACTTGTCAATAAAGATGAAGCACTCATTAAAGCGTGTATACCCTACTAAGCGACTACTGTTGACCATAGTTGTGCACCATTACAAATTACACTTTTGCCTGAAAGTCCATGGACTAATGCAAGTGTTCATTTCTGTTCTTTGCCAGATCATTCCTACTTACTAGTCATCATGGATGATTTTTCAAGGTTTCCAGCTATTGAACCCGTTTCAATAACCTCTGCAAGAGACGTTATACCAAAATTGGACAAGATATTTTCTGCGTATGGCATACCTGAAATAGTAAAGTCCGATAATGGGCCTCCTTTCAATAGCACAGACTTTCAATCTTTTGCAACTTATCTTGGTTACACACACAGGAAAATAACACCTTCCTGGCATCAGGCCAATGATGAAGTGGAAAGCTTCTTGCAATCTATCAACAAGACTCTTAGGATTGCTACCATGGAACACAAGGATTTGCATCAAGAGTTGTACAAATACCTTAGACAATACAGAGCCACGTCACACTCCTCTAATGGTACACCACCATCAGCTGTGCTTTTCAACAGGCCTTTGCACAACAGACTCCCGAGTGTCCTGACAACTCCTGTCACTACCCCACTTGTTTTCAATGTTTCCATCTCAAAATAAAAGTTGAAGAGATATGCAGACAAAGGCAGGCATTGCTGCAAGCAGCTGGAATAAAGTGTATGAGATTGGGTTAAAAGACTGGGACTGTGTAACAAATTATCATCCCAATACTATCCTGAACCTTTTCAACTGATACAGGTCAAAGGTACCATGATTACTGTTCTACGCCAAGGTCATCAGGTCACAAGAAATGTGTCCCATTTCAAGAAGCTTCATGGCTACGATCCAGGACCAAACAGTACAGAAGAGGCAAATGAAGAAAACCTCCTTCCAGGTAGAAATTTTCTCCAAAATACATTCACTGACTTGACATCTGCTTCTGTTTCTGTAACTCCAACAACAACCACTTCGGAGAACTCACAGATGTCTGGTAATGAGATGGGTTTTCTTCATAGGCAGGAGTCCCAAAAGTAAAACCCCTACCTATCAGACATTTTTGGCATATAGAAATATTGGGAGGAATCCTCCAGCTCACCATTAGTAGATTTCAACCACGGGCTGCGCCAGGATTGCTGCGATGGCACACGGCAATAAAGCAGGAAAAAAGGAAAACCAGTGATCCAGCGCGGTAAAGTTAAAATGAAAACTCTGTTTCAATTTTATTCCAAAATCTTTAAAAGAAATATATGGGTAGCTTCCAGATACAAGGATGTAAACACTGACTGTTGCCTACGTGTTTCAGACGTGTACCAGGACGTGAGGAAGGACGTGGTACACGTCTGAAACGCGTAGGCAACAGACAGTGTTTACATCCTTGTATCTGGAAGCTATCCATATATTTCTTTTAAAGATTTTGGAATAAAATTGAAACAGAGTTTTCATTTTAACTTCACCGCGCTGGATCACTGGTTTTCCTTTCTTCCTATTTTTGGCATATACTAAATGCCATAAATGTCCCACATGAAGATACTTTCAAGTTTTATTGCATCCTTTTGAAGCGGCAGAATGTGACGATGTGGCCCTTGGACCTAAAAAAGTCTGTGCATTCATTTTCTTAAACTCATATCCTATTACCTGAAGTAGAGACTGGAACTCCTGTATTTTTGTTTTTAGCATTTCATTTTCACGCTCAAGTTCCATCATTTGTTCTCTCTTAGGACGATTCTCAATATCATTTTTTAATTTAAGAGATTGGTTTCTTTCCAATTTGCACTCTTCTTCTACTTTATTCAAATGATGCTTTAGACGGTCAATCTGCATTGAATTGAAAACAGGGTATAAGATTATAAGATATTTGTAGTAATAACCACTAAAAAAAACAACACATGCCATATACAGTTTAAGGCCTCATGCACACGACCGTAAAAACTCCCGTTATTACGGGTCGTAATTACGACCCGTAATAACGGGCTCATAGACTTCTATTGGCGACGGGTGCCTTCCCGTTTTCTCACGGGAAGGTGCCCGTGCCGTTGAAAAAGATAGAACATGTCCTATTTCAGGCCGTAATAACGGCACGGACAGTCCATAGAAGTCTATGGAGCTCTCGTAATGACGGGTGGCTACATGTGTGCACCCGTCATTACGGCAGCGTTGCTAAGCGACGTCAGTAAATAGTCACTGTTCAGGGAGCTGAAAGAGTTAACTGATCGGCAGTAACTCTTTCAGCACCCTGGACAGTAACTACCGATCAGTATAAACCTGTAAAAAATAACAATAAAAGTCGTTCATACTTACCGAGAACTTCCTGCTTCCACCAGTCCGGTCTCCCGCCCGTTGCCTTGGTGACGCGTCCCTCTCGACATCCGGCCCGACGTCCTGGATGACGTTTCAGGCCATGTGACCGCTGCAGCCAATAACAGGTCAATCACAGGCTGCAGCGGTCACATGGACTGCCGCGTCATCCAGGGATGTCGGGCTGGATGTGAAGAGAGGGACGCGTCACCAAGACAACGGCCGGGTAAGTATGAATTTCTTTAACTTTTATTACAGAAAGGGCAGTCCCTTCTCTCTATCCTGCACTGATAGAGAGAAGGGGCTGCCGATTAGTGCAGTGCTATTTTGCAGCCAAAAACGTGCCCGTAAATACGGGTGGAATACGGGTGACACCGGACCCATATTTACGGGCACGGGTTCGTAAATACTGGTGCAAAACGGGTCGAATACGTGTGACACCGGACCCGTATTTACGCCAGTATTTACGGGTGGGAAAAAATACGGTCGTGTGCATGAGGCCTAACTGCCAAGGTAAAGAATAAATGGAAAGCTAAAATTATATGGAAAGAAAGGAAAAACATGGAGTGTCTGCAATCTATACAATAGCCAGTATAGCTTATAGCATACCTAACTTTTCAGGTGACTTTTCAGAATAAGCTGTCATGACTGTGTACTTGAGGAATAACACTATTTTTGGCCATTATATGACTTGTATTCTGCATTTTTTTTTTTTTTTTAGTTTTCCCGTTTTCCCCTCTGCAGGCTCTATCTATAACTCTCAGTTTTCTCTGAGCTAGTGGGCCGAGCCTAACTACTATCATGTCTCATATACACTGCACACAGAGAAGGAAACATTCTGCTCTACTATCTTTATCTATCACACACACACACACACACACACACACACACACACACACACACACACACACACACACACACACACACACACACCCCATAATGACAAAGTGAAAACAGAATGTTAGTAATCTTTGCTAATCTATTGAAAAGGAAAAACGAAAATATTGCATTGACAGAAGTATTCAGACCCTTTACTCAGTACTAAGTGGAAGCACCTTTGGAGCGATAACAACCTCCAGTCTTCTTGGGTATGCTGCCACTTGGTTTGCACACCTGGATTTGGGAACTTTCTGCCATTCTTCTCTGCAGATCCTCTCAAGCTCTGTCAGGTTGGATGGGGACCATCGGTGGACAGCCATTTTCAGGACTCTCCAGAGATGTTCAATTGGGTTCAAGTCAGGGCTCTGGCTATGCCTCTCAAGGACATTCAAAAATGTATCCCTAAATCACTCATGTGTTGTCTTGGCTGTGTGCTTAGGGTCATTGTCTTGTTGGAAGGTGAACCTTGGGCCCAGTCTGTGGTCCAGAGCACACTGGATCAGCTTTTCATTAAGAATAACTCTGTATTTTTCTCCATTCATCTTTCCCTCAACCATGACCAGTCTCCCTGTCCCAGCCGCTAAGAAACACCCCCACAGCATGATGCTGCCGCTACTATGCTTCACTGTAGAGATGGTATTTGGCAGGTGATGAGCAGTGCCTGGTGTCCTCCAGACATGATCCTACGAATTAAGGCCAAAAAGTAAAATCTTGGTTTCATCAGACCACAGAATCTTGTTTCTCACAGTCTGAGAGTCCTTTAGGTGCTTTTTTTGCAAGCTCAAGGTGGGATTTCATGTGTCTTTTGCTGAGGAGAGGCTTCTTTCTGGTCACTCTGACATAAATTTTTGCAAACTCCAGGCGAGATTTCATGTATTTTACTGAGGAGAGGCTTCTTTCTGGCCACTCTGCCATAAAGCGCAGATTGATGGAGTGCTGCAGTGATGATTGACGTTCTGGAAGTTTCTCCCATATTCGTCATACATTTCTCTTCATTCCAGCCCAGCTTGATTCACAGCACAGCGCGATCTCGCGAGATCACGCTGTGACGTCACCCTTTCCCGCAGGTCTTTCACCAGAGCGTCAGAAGACTGAACAGACATCGGCTCCAGCCGCTGCAGATCCGGATAAACATCCTGGTACAGCTGGAGGCGATGTCACTTCAGTCTTACGTCGCTCCGGTGAAGGGCCTGCGGGATGAAGTGACATCACAGTGTGATCTCGCGAGAACACACTGTGCTGTGAATCAAGCTTGGCTGGAATGAAGAGAAGTTTATGAAGCTGATTGGTCAGCGTCATACACTTTTCTATGCAACACCCACTTGGTGAATAGAAAAAAAGCGCCCAGTTGGGCATTTAGAAATAGTTTACCTAAAGCAGCTCTGTATAAGCAGCTCTAAACTGCAGAGCTGCTTATACATCGTATACTCCACCAAGAAGTATTTTTCACTCTATACTCATCTCTAGTTTATCAGAGCCACATACACATCGTACAATCTATTATCAGTACTCAGGAACAGTACAGTACATCAAGAATTTCTGGGCCCCATATAGCCAAGATGTCTGGGTCCCCTCCTTTCCCTTACCAGGGGTGGGCAACGGAAAATGTGGCACTGACATTTGTACGTTATACGCATTAACTGATTTTGGTGCTGATGTCAATTACAGTGAACGAAACCATGGAGCAGGCAGTGACTGATTAATGCTCTGGATTTTCAACTATTTAGTCAAAACATATCCGACTGTATGGCATACAGTGGGATAGGTTGCCGGGGGAATGGCCCAGGGCAAACTCCTGAAGTCACTGACCATGAACAAGGCTGGAGCCTTCTACTAGCGCCCTGCTCAGGAACTATGGCATTGTTCCTGATGTACATATACGTAAAGTGACGTCCGAAGCTTTGCAAAGCCTGAGTACACGGCCGGTCGGTAACGCTCTGGCCAGGGATTCCGGCCCTGGAGAATCCCCTGACGTCACTTTACATATATGGAGAGTGATGTCAGGAGCTTTCCCAGGGACAAAGTCCACCGGTAGAGCACTTGTGATGCTCTGCCTGGAGACTCCGGAAGAGCAAAGTCTACTACGCTATTCCATCCTTCAAAAATAAGGTATACTGACGGCTACCAGCCTATCGTAGGCTAAAAGGACATAATGGAGCCCTGTGAATTATCGTCTATGTTGTTTATTTTGTACGGTAGGAGATTTCATGACGTACACGATAAACTTAGGGCAGCAACACAATGTGAAGGGGGCCTTAGGGGAAGGGGTAGCGCTTGTGAGGATATAAGGAGAACTAATGCTCCGTTCTTACGTTGCCATTAAAGTTCAATGTGTTTTTCCACAGCAAAAATCGGAGGCTTTCCCTTTGATTTCTGACGCAGATGTGCCACAAGCATATAGCAGATCCTCACAAGAATAAGACCCTGTTTTTGCCGCATTAAAAACATCTGAAATCGCCTCCTATTGATTTCAACTGGAGGCGAAGGCGTTTTTTCCCGCAATCGGAAAAAAACGCTCACGAGAAAAAGAAGCGACATGCTCTTTCTTCGGGGATTTCCGTTTCTGACCTAACATTGACAACAATGGGAGGCAGAGAAAGCCTGAAGGAATTTCTAGGCAGATTTTTCTGCCTGCAAAAAACTGTGTGAACAAGGCCTAAGTCCCATTGTCATTCAGGCTTAACCTCAGCTTTTCCATGCAAAATAATTAGCATGCTACTTATTGCTGTAGTGGATTTCTTCAGGGGCGTAGCTAGGGGGGGGCAGGCGGGGCATGTGCCCCGGGCGCAGCTCAGAGGGGGGCGCCAGCGCCACCTCCTCCTGCACTATAATTGTACCTGTGTCGCAAGGACACAGGTACAATTATAAGCAATGAATGACCGGGCACGTTCCGTGCCCGGCCATTCAGCACCTTTCCACGAATGAAGCAACTGGTACCTTTTGTACCAGTGAAGCTTCCGTCGATGAAAGGCGCTGACTGACTGACAGGGAAAGTCATCCTGCCCAGCCAATCAGCGCCTTTCATAGACGCTGTATTCAACCCCCTGGAGACCTGCGCAGAAGAGAGCAGGTCTCCATGGCTGCCGGACGGCGTGGGAGCGGGAATAAGGTGAGTTTGAATATTTATTTATTTACTTTTTCAAATTGCAATAGAAGTGTGTGGCTGTATCTTCGGGGGGGGGGGGGGGCTTAATCTACGGGGGGTGTCTATCTACAGGGGGACTATATCTACAGGGGGTGGGCTATATACAGGGGGATTATATCTACAGGGGGGCTGACTGCCAAAGGGAAAGTCATCCTGCCCAGCCAATCAGCGCCTTTCATAGACGCTGTGTTCAACCCCCAGGAGACCTGCGCAGAAAAGAGCAGGTCTCCATGGCTGCCGGACGGCGTGGGAGCGGGAATAAGGTGAGTTTGAATTTTTATTTTTTTTTAAATTGTAATAGAAGTGTGTGGCTGTATCTACGGGGGGGGGGGCTTATTCTACGGGGGGTGTCTATCTACAGGGGGACTATATCTACAGGGGGTGGGCTATATACAGGGGGACTATATCTAGAGGGGGGCTATATCTACAGGGGGTGGGCTATATACAGGGGGACTATATCTACAGGGGGGCTATATCTACAGGGGGTGGGCTATATACAGGGGGACTATATCTACAGGGGGGCTATATACTGGGGTGGGCTATATCTACAGGGGGGCTATATCTACAGGGGGTGGGCTATATACAGGGGGACTATATCTACAGGAGGGCTATATCTACAGGGGGTGGGCTATATACAGGGGGACTATATCTACAGGGGGGCTATATACTGGGGTGGGCTATCTATGGGGCACCATATACAGGGGTGGGCTATAGCTACAGGGGGGGCTATATAGTATATAGCCCCCTGTAGATAAATCCCAACCCTGTATATGGTGCTCCATAGATAGCCCACCCCAGTATATAACCCCCCTGTAGATATAGCCCCCTGTAGATATAGCCCACCCCTGTATATAGCCCAGCCCTGGATATAGACCAGCCCTGTATATATAGCCCAGCCCTGTATAAATAGCCCACCCCTGTAGATATAGCCCACCCCTGTAGATATAACCCACCCCTGTAGATATAGCCCAGCCCTGTAGATATAGCCCAGCCCTGTAGATATAGCCCACCCCTGTAGATATAGCCCACCCCTGTAGATATAGTCGCCCTGTGTATAGCCCAGCCCTGTGTATAGCCTAGCCCTGTGTATAGCCCACCCCTGTAGATATGGCCCCCTGTAGATAGCCCACCCCTGTATATAGTCCCCCTGTAGATATAGTCCTCCTGTAGATATAGCCCACCCCTGTATATAGTCCCCATATAGATATAGCCCACCCCTGTATATAGTATCCCACAAATAGCTCCCCTATAGTGCTCCACAGAAAGCCCACCCCTGTATATAGCCCCCTTGTACATATAGTCCACCCCTGTATATAGTGCTCCACAGATAGCCCACCCTTATATATAGTATATACAGGGGTGGGCTATCTGTGGAGCACTATATACAGGGGTGGACTATCTAGTGGAGCACTATATACAGGGGTGGACTATATGTACAAGGGGGGCTATATACAGGGGTGGGCTATCTGAAACACCATATACAGGGGTGGACTATATGTGGAGCACTATATACAGGGGTGGGCTATATCTACAGGGGGCTATATACAGGGGTGGGCTATCTGTAGAGCACTATAGGGGGAGTTATTTGTGGGACACTATGTACAGGGGTGGTCTATATGGGGGCACTATCTACAGGGGCTCTATGGCAGGCACTTTCTACAGGGGGCACAGTGTGTGTGTGTGTGTGTGTGTGTGTGACAGGGTGTATGGTGCTATTATAATTAGAGGTGCAGTGTATGGCGCTATTATATTTAGGGGCGTACTGTGTGGTATAATGATAACTTTATATTTATTTATAGGTGCAGTAATGTTGTAAAAGTGAGAAGCTGAAGATATCTGAGCGGCAAACTGCAGAAATGGCCTGTGACCGGGAGAAGCCACCATAGAGGTCTGGACCGGATGGAGAAAAAGAACTAGAATCTGAGACGTCACCGGTGAGTCACTTAATGTAAATGTTTATTCTGCCTCTAATCAGCACTGTAGTAACTGTATGATCTGCAGCGAGATGATGGGTGGTATGATTATGATAGGATTTATTTTTTGTGAAATGGCATCTCCCAGCATATCCTTATCATTGTTTGGGCCATGCTGGGAGCTGTAGTTTTACGCCGTACACACCTATACAGCAGGGATTGCACTAAATTGAGCTATATTTGTGCTGGTGTTGTATATATGTAGTGAGCTTGCTTCTGGGGCTGTATATATGTACTGAGCTTGGTTCTGGTGTTGTGTATAGAACCATATTGCTTGTAAAATGTACAAATGTTTTTATGCTCGCGTTACATAAAAATAAATGACACGTCGATTGGTAGAGAAAACAAACACGGCAAGGGGGAAGGAGATGTCGGGAAAGAGGTTGGGTGGGGGGGGGGCGCCAAACTGAATCTTTGCCCCGGGTGCTGGAGAACCTAGCTACGCCTCTGGATTTCTTATCATGGTGCGCACAAAAATACATGTGGAAATTTTTCACAGCATGTGAACTGGGTTGCGGAAACCTAATATGCATGGGATGCAGAGTCATCGGCATGTTAACGAAATCTGTATCAAATCCAATATGTGTGAACGGGGCCTTAGGGCGAGTTAAAAAAAACTCTGTTAGGCCAAATGCACACGAGTTGTTGCGGGTATTTTCGTGCAGCAAATCCGCAGCGTAATACAGTACCAGCAAAGTAAATGAGATCAAGAATTCTCATCTACATGTCGCATTTTCTGCTCAAAAATTTACAATTCTGCAACATAATAGGCATGCAGCTGATTTAACCCCTTTCCTCCATTTTTCGGATTTTCACCTTGGTTTTTTCCTCCCCACCTTCCAGACCTGCTTGTTTTTTGCGGGACAAGTTGTAGTTTTTCTTGGCACCATTTATTGTATTGCATAATGTACTGGAAAGCTTAAAAAATTTGTGGGGTGAAACAGGCAAAAAACAGCGATTTTTTGTGGGGTTTTGTTTTTACGGCATCCATCAGGCTGTAAAAACTACATATTCACCTTATTCTACAGGTTGATACGATTACGGCGATACCAAATTTATATGTTTTGTTTTATGTTTTACCACTTTAAAAAAATAGAACTATTTGCTAAATTTAAAAAAATCTTTTGTTTCGCCATATTCTGAGAGCCAGAACTTTTTAATTTTTCCATCAATTTTGCGTTGTGAGGGCTTACATTTTGCAGGGCAAGCTATAGTTTTCACCGATACCATTTTGGGGTATATGCGACTTTTCGATCACTTTTTTGGAGCACTAAGGTGACCAAAAACCAGCAATATGCGTGTTTTACGGCATTGACTCAGCGGGTTAAACAATGCTATATTGTGACAGTTCAGACATTCAAGGATACAGCAATACCAGTTATGTTAACTTTTATTTTTTTTAACATTGATTTAGGGAAAACATTTGAAAAGGTTTTTTTTTTTTAAACTTTTAATACTTTATTTTTTTTTGGAACATAAAAAACAACTTTATTTAACAGTTTTTTTTACTTTTTTTTATTAATCCCCCTAGGGGACTTGAAGCAGCGATCCACTGCAATGATCATTCACTGCATGATATACTGCAATACTAATTTATTGCAGCATATCGTGATTCTGACAGTCTCCTTTGAAGCCCTGAGGCCGGAGGCAGGGCTTCAAAGGAGTACAAAGATGGCAGACCTGGGGTCTGACATTAGGCCCGCAGGCTGCTATAACAACCATTGTTAACAGTCCATCGTGCCGCGGGGGGGGGGGGAATGGCTTGTTTCAGGGGGCGCCCCTCTTATTCTAAGGGTATGTGCACACGATAGCAGGCATTTACGTGTGAAAAGACAGACTGTTTTCAAGAGAAAACAGCTGCCTCGTTTCACACGTAAATGCTCCTCCTCGTATTATGCGAGGCGTCTGTGACGCTCGTAAATCTTGAGCTGTTCTTCATTGAGTTCAATGAAGAACGGCTCAAATTACATTGCAAAGAAGTGCCCTGCACTTCTTTGCCGAGGCAGTCAATTTACGCGTCGTCGTTTGACAGCTGTCAAACGACGACGCGTAAATTACAGGTCGTCTGCACAGTACGTCGGCAAACCCATTCAAATGAATGGGCAGATGTTTGCCGACGTATTATAGCCCTATTTTCAGGCGTAAATCGAGGCATAATACGCCTCGTTTACGTCTAAAAATAGGTAGTGTGAACCCAGCCTAACACTTTAAATGCCGCGGTCGCGATTGACCGCAGCATTTAAGGTGTTAAACGGGCAGAATCAAAGTGATCTTTGAGTCCGCCCGTTGCAGTGAGGTGTCGGCTGCGTAACACAGCCGTCACCCGCTGTGTATGGGGCGAGCTCAGCCCGTGAGCTCACTCTATGTTTCCCATACATACCTAACCCTTATCACGTACAGTTATGTGATATTGCGTTAAGGGGTTATAAATCAGCAGCATGTCCTGCAGACAGGTTTTGACAAAGCCCATTCACATGAGTTAGGGCTTATTCAGACTAACGTGTTAATCGTCCATGCAAAGCACGTTTGTTTTTAATGGCCGTTACACGGCTGCATGTATTTCTATGAGATAAGAGTGGTGACTAAGAAACCAATGGTCACTCTGGCTGTGCTCAAATATTCTGTGTGCAGATGGGAGAAACTTCCAGAAGGTCAACCATTACTTCATCACTCCACCAATTTGTGCTTTATGGCAGAGTGGCCAGAACGAAGCCTCTCCACAGTAATAGACACAAGAAAGCTGCCTATGCCACTGCTATACCACTGCCTGCTTTAATTGTAAGATCATTTGTTTTTATTTGATTCTGTGTTTTCCGATCATGAAAGTGTTGTAATTTAAATTGACATACTGTTATTTTAACTCATTTTAACATGTACCAGATAAAAAATCTAGTCATCTCATGAACAGTAACCTTTTACTTCACTCATTGGATAGGTTATATTATATGCTTGTCATTCACCTTCAACCTTGTCTGTAATGACATCACTGGTAGTTTCTTTCTGCTTGCTTTGGCAGTTTTTTTTTTTTTATTAAAGGGGAATTCAAACGAGAGACATTTAGGAAATATCCACAGGATATGTCACAAATGTCAGATAGATGCTGTCCCACCTATGGGACACACACCTATCTCTAGAACGGGGGCCCCTAACCCTGTTCTAGCTTTGTCTGCTATCACTGACTCCCGACCACTTCCTGACTTTATGGTCGTGAGTTACGAAAACAGCGTCACTCGCTGAGCGACGCTGTTTCTGTAACTCCCATAGTAGTGAATAGCAGTTACGTAAGCAGCATAGCATGCGAGCTACGCTGTTTCTGTAACTACCATTCAGTTCTATGGGGCTTACGAAAACAGCGTAACTCAAAGAGCTATGCTGTTTTCACATTCATGGTCGGAAATCAGTCAACACACAAAGAGGTAGAACGCTATTTAGGGGCCTTGTGGATATGTCATAAATGTCCTTCGTGGGAAATCCCCATTAATCACCTAATCCTACTCTGTGTGTATATATACAACATGTTTGTTGTAATTCCCCAATACTTTTTGGCCTGATGAAGACGCAGGTGCTGTGTTAAAACGCGTAGCCATATTTAGAAATAAATAATAACTTTATTCTAGTACATCGGATTTTTCTAATATGTCAGTAGTGCTCTCTGTATATCCATAATACGTTTTGCGGTACCATCTGTATGTTACCAGTGTTTTGGATTGAGAGCTGCAGCTATATGGTACAATCTATACACCAACATCAGTGTTGTGCCTGATCTGCCTAAGGTGAGCATAACTGCTTCTCCTTGCTTTATATCCCTTTACCTACCCAGGTTATCTTGCACTATGTGGCGCCGTGCAATTTGTTTTCTTTCTTTAGGTATCTCTAGGAAGAGCCCTGGTTGTTCCAAACGTCTTCCATTTAACAATTATGGAGGTCACTGTGCTCTTGGGAACTTTGAGTGTAGCAGATTTTTTTTTTTACCCTTCTCTAGATCTGTGCCCCCACACAATCCTGTCTCTGAGCTCTACAAGCAGTACTTTCCTCCTCATGGATTGGTTTCTGCTCTGATATGTATTGTCAGCTGTTAGATCTTATATATAGACAGGGGTCTGTCTTTCCAAATAATGTCCTAAAAAACTAATTTATCACAGGGGGTCTCCAATAAAGATGTAGAAACAATTCGAAAATGATCTAGAGAAATGGGAGGCCCCCATAGCTAAATTTTAAGGGTATGTTCACACGCTTAGCAAAAAAAGTCTGAAAATACGGAGCTGTTTTTAAGGGAAAACAGCTGCTGATTTTCAGACGTTTTTTGTGCCACTCGCGATTTTCGTTTTTTGGTTTTTTTTATGCCCGTTTTTGGAGCTTTTATCACTGGAGTCTATGGAAAACGGCTCCAAAAACGTCCCAAGAAGTGTCCTGCACTTCTTTTTCGCGGCCATTTTTTTACGCGTAAAAAAACGCAGCGAAAAACGCTCCGTCTGCACCGGACGCCGTTTTCCCATTGAAATCAATGGGCAGATGATTGGAGGCGTTCTGCTTCCGATTTTTCGGCCGTAAATAGGCCAAAAATAGGCCATGTGAACATACCCTAAGTGTGATGGCAAAGAGTCTAAATACTTATGCCCATGCGAAATTTGACTTTTTCATTTTTAATAAATTTGCTAAAATTTCTGTTTTTACTTTGTCATTATGGGGTATTGAGTACGGAATGATGGGGAAATACCTTTTATTTTATTTTAGCACAAGGCCTTAACATAACAGAATAATAGTGAAATGGTCTGAAGACTTTCCGAATGCATTGTATGTATATATGTATATCCAACGTATTTAATGAGGTGGCGCTGTGAACAGGATTCTAGGTCCTAATTGTGGGTGCTCCACATAATTTCACAAAAAAGAGAGCGACACTTCAGTGGAAATAAAATGGAAATGTATCCACCCATAGTGAAAGGCGACATTTCGACCCTACCATAGAGTCATTTTCAAGCCACAGAGTCATTTTCAGGGGCTTGAAAATGACTCTAGGGTAGGGTCGAAATGTCGCCTTTTCACTATGAGTGAATACATTTTAATTTTCATTATAATATATATATTTTAGAGAATCCATCACTGGGGTGACATAGAAATCCCCTCCCCTCTTCATAGGCTTGTATGCTGCGTGTCTGTTGATGTCACTCTCTCTCTGCTCCCTTTTCCCTTCTCCATAGACTTGTATAAGCAGTAAAGAGACACACCCCATTCTTCTGCAGCTCGTCTCTTCTGCTCTATAACCAGGGATGGATTTTGCTTGACAACAGGGGGTGGACAGCAGATTTCAGGAAGGGAGACACCTAGTAGCATCAACTTCACACAGATTTTGCATAGATAAAACAACTAAGTTTTAACAGTAAGTTAATTACAAAGCTGATATACAGTACATAAGATATACTTTTAGATTAGCATAAGTTGTTTAAAAAGTTAGTTTACATTTAAGTGACCTAAAAGCACCTACTGAGACTTGAGGACTGACATGTCCAGCTATTGAAGGCCTTTTTTTTAGTGTTGTGGTTGGTTCACAAAGGCATATTTACTGAACATACAAAGAAAAAAATTCAATGCCCTAATTACAACAAATGGTATCAATACTACAGTGATTGATCCTTGAAATTTGACCGATTTTTATAGCTTGAATTAGTCACTAGTGCTAGGCATAGATTCTGTCGGGGTCCGTAGACCCCTCTCATCCTGCCGACGTCCCCCTCCCCGGAGACGCCAGCACATGTGGCCGTATTTCCCTGCAGTGACCACCGGGGTGCGTGTGTGAGCTAATTCCCAGTCTTAAAGGGCCAGCACGCGCACATGTAAAGAATTTACTAATTACTCCCAGATCACCCTGGACTATAAAAATGGCCCTGCTCTTTCACTCCTTGCCTGAGCGTTGTTTATATACCTATGTTAGTCTTGCAAATGGTCCCTTAGTCGTATCCTGTTCCCTGTGTTCCCGTGCCCAGCTGCCTGTATCCTGTATCCCGTGCTGTATTTGTTCATGTGCCCTCTCTAGTGTTGGAGTCGTGGTGTGCCCTCTGCTACGCCAGAGGTCATACACCACGTCTGGTGTCATCTGCCATGCCTAGTACCTCCTGCCAAGTTTTGAATCACCTGCTGTCATAGTACCATCTGAGCCTAGCCTTGCTACTGTCTGGACTATTACAGTTGCCCTTGTGCTTGGACTTTGTAGAGACTTGGTACACTGTTGTTTGGCCAGCTGCTACTCCGCTATGTCAGTGCAGCTCAGTGGCTCCACACACCTACAGATCATGACAGTATGCTCTGGCCATGGACTGCACTGGTCAATCAAATCCCTTGACGACATCACAAGTCATGCAGGCGGAGTTTTATTTTATCTTGATTAAAATCGTAGCAAGTGAGCTACGTGTAGTGGTTGAAGTGACAAGTGGGTATTGTCCAAATCCAGAGGGAAGAAGAAGTATAGGCGGTAGCCTACGCGTTTCAGACCTTCTCTAGGTCCTTAGTCATGGCTTATAAGCCATGACTAAGGACCTAGAGAAGGTCTGAAACGCGTAGGCTACCGCCTATACTTCTTCTTCCCTCTGGATTTGGACAATACCCACTTGTCACTTCAACCACTACACGTAGCTCACTTGCTACGATTTTAATCAAGATAAAATAAAACTTGGGAACAGACTCCCGTTTTAACAGACATCGTATCTACAGCGCTGGATCCAACCCTCTTGTTCCCATGTATATAATACACTTTGTCAAATATATATATCCTTTAGTGCCTCTAGTCGTCCTACATGTATACACATACATCTTTCCTTAAAATCAACATTTGCTGCCGTTCTTGTATTCCTTTCATTGGCCCAGGGGGTGGGGGAGAGGCTCACGCACCTTCGGCCGAGTCTCCAATTTTAGCTGGACGTGGGCGGCGCTGTCAGACAAAACGCCGGCTCACGTCCGCTCCGATGACGCGGATCCGGAAGTGGGGCAGTAGCCATCTTGCTACCCCCGGCTTGTCGCCAGCAACCATCTCTCGCTGGCCCCACTGATTTGGATTACACCTGATTATAATAATATATAAGGGAGGGTCCCGCTGGGAAGACGCCGCCCCCGGACGAAGGCATCTGCCGAAACGCGCGTCGGGTCTGGCGTTTCCCCCATGCGGTGATATGAATCTGGGTACGTACCATCATTCATGTTATTTGACTCTTTTGGCTGCTTTTTCATTGCATTTAGGCTACATCTTGTGCATATGAGCCCCTTGCATTTCTTGCTACGTAACCTGCATTCACCTGCTACACTTTGACACAAATGTATGGTGTCTTCTTTATAGGAAGCACACTGCCTTTGCACATTAGCACTTTATATACATATCGTTTTTTACAAGTCATGTGTATTTAGCCTACTATTCTTAACATCAGCATCGATTTAACTGGGTCTTTCTATATATGTTCATGTCCCATTACTATCTCATATATCCTGCATGGGCTGACGCTTTTTTACATTGTATGACTCATTTTTAATTTGTTCTTGTTTCTGTCCATTAATAAAGATGTTTTTTCTATTACATATTATGTTTGAGTTGTACTTGACCATTTCCTCTATAGGTTGTACAGTATTTGAGGAACCTGGGCGAGTCTCTTCTGCAGCTGCATCCCTGCTGACCCTGTGCCAGGGAGACATCTCAGTCGGTGAGTATGCCATTCAGTTCCGTACCCTGGCGGCAGAGCTGACCTGGAACAACGAGGCCTTGGTGGCTACATTCTGGCAGGGACTATCCCCCAAATTAAAGACGAGCTTGCCGCTCGATATCTGTTTTCTACCCTAGAAGACCTTATTCTTCTAATCACCCGGAATGACATGAGGATCCAGGAACACTCTCAAGAGGTTCGCCGGTTCAGAAGATTTCCTAGGCTGGCTCCTACATTCCAGCAACCTCAGCTGTTCCACCAGACCGCCTCAAGTTGTCTGTCCAGGAGAAACAACGCAGACGCACTTTGGGACTCCGTCTGTATTGCGGCGTCAGAGGCCATTTTGTGAGTCTGTGTCCCCAAAGGCCAAAAAACTCCAGCGCCTAGGATTGGTTGGAGAGGCAACCCTTGGTGGAAAAGGACTAAATTGTAAACTGTATTCCAAATAGTCTATTCCGGTGACCATAGTGTCCAGTGGGAGGACGCATCGGGTCTCTGCCTACCTGCACTCCGCGTCCGCGGAAAACTTTATCCAACAGGACCTAGTGGATCAGCTCCAGTTGCCGACAGTTCCCTTGGCTGGCTGTTGCCTCTGTGAATGGACTTCCTTTGCCCAATCCTATTGTGTCTGAGACCTTACCGCTGAGGCTCCAAGTTGGAACTCTTCACACTGAGCAAATTGTATTCCACATCTTGCCCAAAGCCGTCAATCCTGCATTGCTGGGTCTGCCTTGGCTGCAGCTTCATGCCCTAGTCCTTGACTGGAATTCCGGAGAAGTTTTCCAGTGGGGCTTTAAATGTCCCCACCGCTGCCTGTTACAGATCCATCCTGTCCTGCCTTCTACGTCTCAGTTGTTAACGGGATTACCCACTCATTCAGCAAGAAGTAGGCTGAGATGCTTCCCCCACACCGGGCGTGCGACTGTCCAATTGAACTTGTTCCTAATGCTTCACCTCCCCGTGGATGGGTATACCCCTCACCTTGCCAGAGACTCAGTCTATGGCTACCTATATCAAGGAGAATCTGGAGAGGGGTTTTATACGAAAATCCTCCTCCCCGGCTGGGACAGTTTTTTCCTTTGTAAAGAAAAAAGACGAATCTCTTCAACCCTGCTGTAAAGGATTTGCCAGACACAGCTTCTGTGTCAACGCCCGTGGTTAATCAGCCTGCATCTGTTCCTTGGTCTGCTAGAGTGACTCGATCTACTACCACTCAGGCTGGTAGGTTGAGGAGTGGGAGAACCTATCACAGCCTGGCGAGACGGTTCTAGCTCCCGCCCTTGGTCTACTTATACCTTCATTTGCTGCTTGTCCTTTGCCTGTGATTCTCTTGTTTCCTGGCTCTGCTGTTCCTGCTATTAACATTGACCTCTGCTTCATATAGACCCTGGCTTGACTGACTATTCTCCTGCTCTGCTTTTGCTCCACGTACTCTCCTGGTTTGACTCGGCTCGTCCACTACGCTTGTTGCTACGGTGTTGCCGTGGGCAACTGCCCCACTTCCCTTGCTTCACTGTACACTTGTCTTGTTTTGTCTGTCATGCACATATTGAGCGTAGGGACCGTCGCCCAGTTATACGCCGTCGCCTAGGACGGGCCGTGCAAGTAGGCAGGGACTGAGTGGCGGGTAGATTAGGGCTCACCTGTCTGTCTCCCTACCCCGACATTACATAATCACAGGCCCTATACCTTTTCTACCCCGGTCCCTGACACTACTATGGACCCCCTTGAGGCCCTGGCTCAGCAAATGCAGGGTCTCTCCCTACAGGTCCAACACCTGGCTCAGAGGTGCAACCAGCGTGATGCGACCCAGGAAGTGCCCTCCACCTCACCTCTTGAACCCCACCTCATGTTGCCTGACCGGTTCTCAGGGGACCGAAATACTTTTTTCTCCTTTCGGGAGAGTTGTAGGCTCTATTTCCGTTTAAGGCCCCACTCCTCAGGTTCTGAGAGCCAGCGAGTAGGTATAATTATGTCCCGGCTCCAGGACGGCCCCCAGGAATGAGCCTTTTCCTTGGCTCCTGACGCCCCTGAACTTTCTTCAGTTGACCTTTTTTTTTCTGCTCTCGGGCTCATCTATGACGAGACTGACAAGACTGCCTTTGCCGAGAGTCAGCTGGTGACCTTACGTCAGGGTAAGAGACCCGTTGAGGAGTACTGTTCTGACTTTAGGAAGTGGTGTGTAGCTTCTCGGTGGAATGACACTGCCTTGTGGTGCCAGTTTAGATTGGGTCTGTCGAACGCCCTGAAAGACCTGTTAGTTAGCTATCCCTCTTCTGATTCTCTAGATCAGGTTATGGCTTTTGTGGTACGTCTTGACTGACGTCTCAGGGAACGATGACTTGAACGTTTTTGTGCCTTCTCCTCTGGCTCCTTTATGATGGCTCCCGAGGTTCCGAAACTTCGTTCTTCCACGGAAAACTCGGATGAACCAATTCAACTCGGGGCCTCCGTGTCTCCCCAACAATGTAGAGAGTTCCGCAGGAAGAATGGTCTCTGCTTCTACTGTGGGGATGACAAGCATCAAGTGAACCACTGTCCTAGGGGTAAGAATAAGCAGCCGGAAAACTTCCGCACCTAAGTGACCATCGGGGAGGTCGCTTGGGCGCACAGGTATTTCCCGTAAATATGAAACCTAATAAGATCTTGCTTCCCTTTCAGGTCTCTTTTGATGGTAGGTCTGCCACCGGCAGTGCCTTCGTGGATTCAGGGTCTTCTGCTAATATTATGTCTGTGGAATTTGCTATGTCGCTAGCTATGCCATTGATTGATTTGCCTAAACCTGTCCCGGTAGTGGGTACCGACTCCATTCAACTTGCTAATGCTTATTTTATGCAGCATACCCCTGTATTTGCACTCATTGTAGGCTCCATTCATTTGGAGCAGTGTTCTGTGTTGGTGATGCAGGGATTATCGTCCGATTTGGTTTTAGGCCTTCCTTAGTTGCAGATGCATAATCCCACGTTTAACTGGAATACTGGGGATCTTACTAAATGGGGTAATGAATGCATTAAGTCCTGTTTTTCTATTAATTAGGTTTCTCTCGCTGAGGAGGTGAACACTCTACCTGAGTTTATTCAGGACTTCACTGATGTTTTTTCTAAAAAAGCCTCCGAAGAGTTACCTCCTCATAGAGAGTACGATTGCGCTATATATTTGGTACCAGGAGCTAAGCTCCCTAAAGGTAGGATATTTAAGCTCTCTTGTCCCGAACGTGAAACCATGAGAGAATATATCCAGGAAATCCTGGCCAAGGGTTACATTCGCCCCTCTACTTCTCCGGTAGGTGCTGGCTTCTTCTTCGTAGGGAAGAAGGATGGTGGTCTTAGGCCGTGCATCGATTACCGAAACTTGAATAAGGTCACTGTAAGGAACCAATATCCCCTTCCTCTGATTCCTGATCTGTTCAATCAGGTTCAGGGTGCCCAATGGTTCTCTAAGTTTGATCTTCGGGGGGCTTATAACCTTATCCGAATCAGAGAAGGGGATGAGTGGAAGTGTAATGACGGGGGTGGGGAGACAGACAAGTGAGCCCTAATCTACCCGCCACTCAGTCCCTGCCTACTTGCAACGACCCGCCCTAGGCGACGGGGTACAACTGGGCGACGGTCCCTACGCTCAATAAGTGCACGACAGACAAACAGACAAGGGTACACAGAGCTAGGGGGAGAAAGGGCCAGTTGCCCACGGCAACACCGTGAGCAACAAGAGAAGTGAACAAGTCGAGTCAAACCAGGAGAGTACGAGGTACCAAACGCAGATCAGGAGAATAGTCAGCAAGCCGGGGTCAATATGAAGCAAGGACAATAGTACAAGAAGCTGCAGAAGGGCCAGGAAACCAAACGAGAAGAATCACAAGCAAAGGAGGAACAGGAAAGGCAGGTATAAATAGACAGAGTGTGGGAGCTAGCTCCGTCTGGCCAGGCTGTGATAGGTTCTCCCACTCCTAAGCCTGCCACCCTGAGTGGTGGAAGATGGAGTCAGTCTCACAGACAGAGAAGCAGGTGCAGACTGATTATCTATGGGCGTTAACCCCGAAGCTGTGCCTGGCAGATCCTTTACAGTACCCCCCTTTTATGAGGGGCCACCGGACCCTTTCTAAGTGGACCTGGTTTACTGGGGAAACGAAGGTGAAACCTCCTGACCAATATCCCAGCGTGAACATCCCGAGCGGGTACCCAAGTCGTCTCCTCAGGCCCCTATCCTCTCCAATGGACCAGGTACTGGAGGGAGCCTTGGACCATCCTGCTGTCCACAATCTTGGCCACCTCGAATTCTGCCCCCTCAGGGGTGAGAACAGGGACCGGAGGTTTCCTCGAGGGAGCCAAGGACGGGGAGCAGCGTTTAAGGAGGGAGGCATGGAACACGTCGTGTACTCGAAAAGATGGGGGCAACTCCAGTCGGAAGGAGACAGGATTGAGGACTTCAATGACCTTGTATGGCCCTATAAACCGGGGAGAAAACTTCTTGGACGGGACCTTAAGGCGCAAATTTTTAGACGATAGCCACACCAGATCCCAGACAATAAACAAGGGGTTAGCAGAACGTTTTCTATCTGCCTGAGTTTTTTGTATGCTCTGGGACGCCTCTAGGTTCTTCTGAACCTGAGCCCAGACTGTGCACAGTTCTCGATGAACGACCTCTACCTCGTGATTGTTGGAACTACCAGGTGAAACGGAAGAGAGCCGTGGATTAAACCCAAAATTACAGAAAAAGGGGGAGACCCCTGACGAGTTACTGACCCGGTTATTAAGGGAAATTTCGGCCAGGGGAATGAATGAGACCCAATCATATTGACAGTCAGAGATAAAACACCTTAAATATTGTTCTAGAGACTGATTAGTCCTCTCAGTTTGGCCATTAGTTTCAGGATGGAAGGCACAGGAGAAGGACAGATCAATCTCCAACTTTTTACAGAAGGCTCTCCAATACAATGAAACAAATTGTATCCCTCTATCAGAAACAATATTGACAGGGACCCCATGGAGACGCAGGATGTGTTTGACAAACAAGGTAGCTAACGTCTTAGCATTGGGTAGTTTCTTGAGGGGCACAAAATGGCACATCTTACTGAAGCGGTCTACTACAACCCACACCACCGACTTGCCTTGAGATGGAGGCAAATCGGTGATAAAATCCATGGAGATATGGGTCCAAGGTCTCTGGGGAATGGGCAAAGAACATAGTAAGCCCGCTGGTCGGGACCTGGGAGTCTTGGACCTAGCACAAACTTCACAAGCGGCGACGTAGGCCTTGACGTCTTTAGGCAACCCAGGCCACCAATAGTTTCTGCCAATGAGGTGCTTGGTACCCAGGATGCCTGGATGGCCAGATAGGGAAAATCATGACTCTGCACTAAGTACCCTTAGCCGGAATTGCAGGGGAACAAACAGCTTGTTCTCAGGAAGGCTCCCGGGAGCTGAACCTTGATCAGCCACAATTTCAGAGACTAAATCAGAATCAATAGCGGAAATAATTATACCTGGAGGCAAAATACAAGCAGGATCTTCCTCCGAAGGAGGGCTGGCCATGAAGCTACGTGACAGTGCATCAGCCTTAACTTTTTTACACCCAGCCCTATAGGTACCCACAAAGTTGAATCTGGTAAAAAATAACGCCCAACGAGCTTGTCTCGGGTTTAGCCTCCGGGCAGATTCTAGGAAAACCAGATTCTTGTGGTTGGTAAGGACCGTTACCTGGTGCCTAGCCCCCTCCAGGAAGTGGCGCCACTCTTCAAATGCCCATTTAATGGCTAAGAGTTCACGGTTGCCAATATCATAGTTACTCTCAGTGGGTGAAAACTTCCTGGAGAAGTAGGCACAGGGACGGAGATGGGTGAGGGACCTGGTACCCTGGGACAAGACAGCCCCCACTCCCACCTCGGACGCGTCAACCTCCACGATAAATGGCTCCATTTGGTTGGGCTGAAGATAAAGCACTTCTTAAGGACCTCAAAAGCCTGGACAGTCTCAGGAGGCCAGTGGAGGAGATCAGCACCTCTGCGAGTGAGATCCGTAAGAGGCTTAGCGATGACCGGGAAGTTAGCAATAAACCTCCTGTAATAATTAGCGAACCCCAGGAAGCACTGTAACGCCTTCAGGGAGGCAGGTTGGACCCATTCCGCCACAGCCTGGACCTTGGCAGGGTCCATGCGGAATTCATGAGGAGTGAGGATTGGCCCAAAAATGGTATCACTGCACCCCAAACACACATTTTTCGGTTTTGGCAAACAGTTTGTTTTCCCGAAGGACCTGGAGCACCTTCCTGACATGCTCAATGTGGGAGGACCAGTCCTTGGAAAACACCAGTATGTCATCAAGGTACACTACAAGAAATATCCCCAGGTAATTTCTCAAAATCTAATTTATGAAATTCTAGAAGACCGCAGGGGCATTACACAACCCAAAGGGCATGACGAGGTATTCGAAATCGCCTTCGGGCGTGTTAAACGCAGTCTTCCACTCATCCCTCTCTTTGATGCGGATAAGGTTGTACGCCCCCCGTAGATCCAACTTAGAGAACCATTGGGCCCCCTGAACCTGATTGAAGAGATCAGGAATCAAAGGAAGGTGATACTGGTTCCTTACCGTGACCTTATTCAGGCTACGGTAGTCAATGCATGGCCTAAGACCACCATCCTTCTTCCCTACGAAGAAGAAGCCAGCACCTACCGGAGAAGTAGAGGGACGAATGTAACCCTTGGCCAGGCATTCCTGGATATACTCTCTCATGGCTTCACGTTCGGGACAAGAAAGATTAAATATCCTACCCTTAGGAAGCTTAGCTCCTGGTACCAATTCGATAGCGCAATCATATTCTCTATGAGGAGGTAACACTTCGGAGGCCTCCTTAGAGAAAACATCAGCGAAGTCCTGAACAAACTCGGGTAGCGTGTTCGCCTCCTCAGGGGGAGAAATAGAATTAACAGAAAAACATGACGTAAAACATTCATTACCCCATTTGGTTAGCTCCCCAGTATTCCAGTCAAACGTGGGATTATGCAACTGCAACCAGGGAAGGCCTAGAACCAAATCGTACGATAATCCCTGCATCAACAGTACAGAGCACTGCTCCAAATGCATGGAGCCAACAAGGAGTTCAAAAACAGGGGTATGCTGTGTAAAATAACCATTAGCAAGAGGAGTGGAGTCGATACCCACTACCGGGACAGGTTTAGGCAAATCAATCAGAGGCATAGCAAGAGACATAGCAAATTCCACAGACATGATATTAGTAGAGAACCCTGAATCCACGAAGGCACTGCCGGTAGCAGACCTACCACCAAAAGAGACCTGAAAGGGAAGCAAGATCTTAGTACGTTTCCTATTTACGGGAAATACCTGTGCGCCCAAGTGACCTCCCCGATGATCACTTAGACGCGGAAGTTCTCTGGCTGCATTCTTACGCTTAGGACAATTGTTCACTTGATGCTTGTCATCCCCACAGTAGAAGTAGAGACCATTCTTCCTGCGGAATTCTCTACGTTGTTGGGGGGACACGGAGGCCCCGAGTTGCATAGGTATCGCTGAGTCTTTTGGGGAGGAACGAAGCAACGGAACTTCGGGAGGCATCATGGGGGAGTCGGAGGAGAAAATACATAAACGTTCAAGTTGTCGTTCCCTGAGACGTCGGTCAAGTCGTACCGCTAAAGCCATAACCTGGTCTAGGGAGTCAGAAGAGGGATAGCTAACTAGCAGGTCTTTCAGGGCATTTGACAGACCCAACCTAAACTGGCACCTTAAGGCAGGGTCATTCCACCGAGAAGCTACGCACCACTTCCTAAAGTCAGAACAATACTCCTCAACAGGTCCCTTACCCTGACGTAAGGTCACCAGCTGACTCTCGGCAAAGGCAGTCCTGTCAGTCTCGTCATAAATAAGTCCGAGAGCAGAAAAGAAACAATCAACGGAGGAAAGTTCAGGGGCGTCAGGAGCCAAGGAGAAGGCCCACTCTTGGGGCCCTTCCTGGAGCCGGGACATAATTATACCCACCCGCTGGCTCTCAGAACCTGAGGAATGGGGCTTTAAACGAAAGTAAAGCCTACAACTCTCCCGAAAGGAGAGAAAAGCCCTCCGGTCCCCTGAGAACCGGTCGGGCAACTTGAGGTGGGGTTCAAGAGGTGAGGTGAGGGGAACTACCAAGGTAGCATCAGGCTCGTTGACCCTCTGAGCCAGGGCCTGGACCTGTAGGGAGAGACCCTGCATTTGCTGAGCCAGGGTCTCACGGGGGTCCATAGTGGTGTCAGGGACCAGGGTAGACTAGGTATGGGCTTGTGATTATGTAATGACGAGGGGGTAGGGAAACGGACAAGTGAGCCCTAGTCTACCCGCCACTCTGTCCCTGCCTACTTGCAACGACCCGCCCTAGGCGACGGGGTACAACTGGGCGGCGGTCCCTGCGCTCAGTAAGTGCACGACAAACACGACAAACATACAAGGGAATACAAGCAAGGGAAAGGGGCAGTTGCCCACGGCAACACCGTGAGCAACCAGAGTGGTGAACGAGCCGAGTCAAGCCAGGAGTGTGCGAGGTACCAAACGAAGAGCAGAAGAGTAGTCAGTAAGCCAGGGTCTGTATGGAGCAGGATCAAAATAGAAGGAGCTGTAGCTGGGCCAGGTAACCACACGAAAAGAATCACAAGCACCGAGGGACAGGAAGGGCAGGCTTAAATAGACCGAGGGCGGGAGCTAGCTGAGTATGGCCAGGTTGCGATAGGCTCTCCCACTCCTAAGCCTGCCAGCCTGAGTGGTGGAAGCTGGAGTCGTCAGTCTCAGGGATGTAGATTCAGGTGCTGACTGATTAATTATGGGAGTTAACCCCGAAGCTGTGCCTGGCAGATCCTTTACAGTCAGAAGTTGTCATCGTACATTGAATGTGGGCATTTGAACCAGCATCAATGGGCGGAAGTGACGCTGAAGGTATGGGACTGGAAGGGCTTGGGAGGCACCATGCGCCAATTAAAGCCGCTTTTTGGGGTTCGGTATTTAAACCCCTGTCTGGGGCTAGCATTTATCCACTCCTGATGAAGGGTGGAAAATGCGTGTTGAGGTGTCTCCTCAGGTGCATACTTCTTCATCTGCCATCCATCATGTCCACCACAGGTACTTAATCAGCATTATTATATTGAACTTTTGCACTTTGTCACTTTAGACTGATTGGAACCGTGGTACAATCGTAGGTATATTCTGCCCTCTGATGTACAATTAATAAGATATTACATCAGTGATTCTAGTATTGATTTTTGGATTAGTGTGGCTTGTTTTCACCTGAGACCGTTTTTACCTATATTTTTTTAACGGTTTTGTACAATATTTGTCTAATAAATTGTAGAGGGGGTATTATGTCCTCTTGAGGGGGACTAATGAAGTTTATTAGCAATTTATCTCTGAGTTATTGATCGACTAGGTTCACTAGACAATTTTTGTTTTTGGGTCTTCTCTAAACTAGACATGTGGGCCTACAACTTGATCCGAATCCGTCAAGGTGACGAGTGGAAGACAGCATTTAACACTCGAGACGGGCACTATGAATACCTGGTGATGCCCTTCGGCCTCTGCAACGCTCCTGCGGTCTTCCAAGAATTTGTGAATGATATCTTTTGAGATCTCCTCTATGTTTGAGTGGTTGTCTATCTCGATGATATTTTGATCTTCTCCCTAGATCCGACAACACATCAGAGGCATGTCCGTCAGGTTCTGTATGCCAAATTGGAGAAGTGCATTTTTGAAAAAAATTCTCTGTCCTTCCTGGGCTACATCATCTTGGATCAGGCCCTCAAGATGGGTCCAGAGAAAGTCAAGTCTGTCCTGCAATGGCCATGTCCTCAGGGCCTGCGGTCCATACAGCGTTTTCTAGGATTCGCTAACTTCTACAGGCAGTTTATCCCAAATTTTTGATCTCTGATGGCTCCCATCTCTACCCTTACCAAGAAAGTTATGAACGCCAAAGTGTGAACTCCAGAGGCAGAATCAGCATTTAATAGCCTCGAGAATGCCTTAATTTCAGCTTCGATCAGTTCTCGTTGGAGGTGGACACTTCCTCAGTTGGTGCAGGTGCAGAGAAGCTTTAAAGAAAAGACTGTAGTGTGTGGCTATTATTTTAGACTTTTCTCTCCCGCAGAGCGCAATTACTCTATTGGGGATCGGGAGGTACTGGCCATGAATTTGGCACTAGGGGAGTGGAGACACCTGCTAGAGGGCGCACCTCACCCCATCCTGATATACACCGACTCTTACCTATCCCCAATCAGCTCAACGGCTAAACCCCCGTCAAGCCAGTTTCTCGCTGTTCTTGACCCGTTTCAAGTTTGTGCTCCACTACCGTACTGCTGACAAAAATGTGAAGGCCGATGCGCTGTCCGAGTCATTTGAAACAGAAGACACTGTGGAGATCCCTCAATGTATCATAGACCCGTCCTGCATTGTTTCTGCTAATCCTCTACAAGTTAGAGACATCCCTCCGGGGAGGAATTTTGTTCGGTTGGCAGACAGGAGAAGAATTCTTCGCTGGGGACACAGCTCCAAACTGGCGGGGCACGCGGGTGTTCATAAGACTCGAGATCTGATTGCTCGTCATTTCTGGTGGCCCAGCTGCCCAAATAAATTGTGGCATTTGTCTCTTCCTGCACTGTCTGTGCATCTAACAAGGTTGCTCACTCCAGGCCTGCCGGTCTATTCCAACCTCTGCCTGTACTCAATGCTGCCTGGCAGCATATTGCAACGGACTTTGCTACTGATCTTCTTTTCTCAGCAGGATGCAGTACTGTCTGGGTGGTGGTGGATCAGTGCTCGAAGATCGCACACTTTATTCCACTGACCGGCCTACCTTCTGTTTTTCGACTGGCAAATCTCTACATCGAGCACATCTTCCACTTGCATGGCTTGCCCCTCCATATCGTTTCTGATCGTTTCAGTTCACCTCAAGATTCTGGAGAGCCCTTTGTAGACTCCTGGATGTGAAATTGGACTTTTCCTCAGCCTACCATCCCCAGTCCAATAGTCAAGTCTAGAGTATTAATCAAATAATGGCGAATTATCTTTGTCATTTCATCATGCAGCATGATGATTGGGTACAGCTTCTTCCATGGGCCGAGTTCTCATATAACAACCACATGAGTGAGTCCACTGCTTCCACACCGTTCTTCATTGTCTACGACCAACATCCCTCTTCCTGTTTTGGCTACAACCCAGGTACCCGCAGCTGACTGCATTTGGGGACTTTCTACAAATCTGGCTGCAGAACCAGTTCTCTATTCTGCTGGCAGTGGATCACATGAAGCGAATACAAGAAGAAGAGAGCCACCTCAGTTTCTTCCAGGTACCAAAGTCTGGCTGTCCTCAAGGAATATTCATTTGAAGGTGCCTTCGTGCAAATTTGCTCCCAGGTTCCTTGGTCCTTTTGAGATCCTACAACAGATTAACCCTGTCTCATATAAGCTTCAGCTGCCTCCTACCCCCAAAATCCCCAACTCCTTTCATCTGTCCCTCCTGAAACCTGCGGTGCTGAACCGCTATAGTAAGACTCCTAGTCCTGCGGTTTCTTCCAGCGAACCTTCTAATGTGTTCGAAGTAAAGGAGATCTTTGACTGCAAGAGGGTAGGAAGAAGGACTTTCTATTTAGTGGATCGGAGAGGGTTTGGTCCTAAGGAGAGGTCCAGGGAGCCAGAATAAAATCTTAATGCCCCTACCCTCATTAAGAAATTCCTCTCTTGCTCTGGACCCAAGAAGAAGGGGCATAAGAGGGGGGTACTTTAACGGCCACGGTCCGTAGACCCCTCTCATCTTGCCGACGTGTCCCTCCCCGGAGGCGCCAACACATGCAGCCGTCCTTCCTTGCAGTTACCACTAGAGCGCATGCGCAAGCTCATTCCTGGCCTTAAAGGGCCAGCACGCGCACATGTAAAGGAGAGAATGGACTGCAGCACGGAGGGCTTAAAGGGAAACCTCCATGACTGCTATAGGCGGGAAGGGGTTAATTATTTTGGTCAGGAAGGGTTTAGTGCAGGGGAGGGCAAGGAGGAGTTGGGGAAGGGAGGAGTTGGGGGTTGGGATAACAGTTCTTCCCGCTGTTTTCTGCATTGAGCCGGAAGCGGGAGGAACAACAGAAAAGTATTAAGCTCCCATGCTCCCGCCCTTAATTTGGTTGTATCCCTTGTGTTTTTGTCTTGTATGTGTGTTGTTCGTCTCTGCTCGTTGTACTTGTGGAATATTCGCATGTAATTTGTTGTTTTTTCATTTCTTAGGAGCAGGTCCAGGTGTCATAGCAGCTGGTGGGGGAGTCCTTGCGGTTGGTCAGTACGAACTGGTGGGGGGGGGTCGCATCGAGGGTATGCGTCCCCCAGAAAGGTATATTATTTGGAAGACTTCATAGGGTGTTATCCCTTTGAAGTGGTCTTCTGGTGGTTGGAGCCATCTGCAGAGGTGAGCAGTGCCTCCGTGCTGGTTTACAGCTGGAGGTAAATAGTTGGTGATGGTTTGCAGATGGCTAACTCAAGGTAAAAACCGACTTCAAGGACTTCCCCTGCTGTAGTTAGTGTTAATGTTGTTGTTGTTGTTGTTATTACTGATACTAACCCATGTTGGGTCATGTGAATTATAGGAGGAATTCTCAGGTTGAATTCCTAAGTACTTATCCGAATGTTTTGGAATTCCTAAGTACTTAACCAATGTAAATTAACCCCTTCCCGACATTTGCCGTAAATATACGTCATGGAAAGCAAGTGCTTCCCGCAAAATGCCGTATACTTACGCCAAATGTTTGGCACCGGCTCAGAAGCTGAGTCGGTGCCATAATCGCCGGATCTCAGCTGTATCTGACAGCTGACATCCGGCTGTAATGGCGGGGACCGAAATTAGCTTTGATCCCCACCATTAACCCCTTAAGTGCAGCGCTCAAACGCGATCGCTGCACTTAAGGTGTTTGCAGCTCATCGGAACCCCAGCAATGAAATTTCCGGGGTTCCGGTGGCTGCAATGGCAACCGGAGGCCTAATACTGGCCTCCCGGTCTGCCCAGCACCGAAGCCGGTCAAGATCCGCCCGGCGGCGGAGCCTGATCGGCTTCCGTAGCTGCCGGCAAGATGGCGCCGGGTCAGGAGCTGATCCGGCGTCATCAGCGGTGGAAGTCAGCTGTACTATACAGCTGACATCCACCTGTAACGGCAGGAACCGGAGCTAGCTGCCGATTGCTGCATCGTAGCGGTTACTTGCAGATCGCCAGCCCTGACAGGCAATCAGGACTGGCGACTGCTGTTATGGCAACAGGAGACACAATGGTCTCCTGCTCTGCCATTACGGAAGCCGATTTAGGCCCCGCCGGGAGGCAAAGCCTAATCGGCTTGCTGTCAGTGAATGACTGACAGATCTAATACATTGCACTACATAGGTAGTGCAATGTATTAGAAAAAAAATAATCTGACCGTTGGACCTTCAAGTCCCCTAGTGGGACTTGAGAAAATTTAAAAAAAAAAGTATAAAAAAGTGTAATAAAAAGTGCAAAAAATAAAAGTTTGAAAACAATAAAAGTTTCAAGTAATCAAATAAAACACAATCCCCCTTTTACTCTTATCAAGTCCTTTATTATTGAAAAATAATAATAAACCATATGTATTTGGTGTCGCCACGACCGTAACGACCTGAGATGAGGTATCAAAATATTATATTATTTATTGCACGCGGTGAACAGCGTAAAAAAAAACGTAAAAAACGTTACCAGAGTTTCTGTTTTTTGGTCACTTTGCCCTACAAATATTAGAATAAAAAGTGATCAAAAAGTCGCACGTATCCAAAAATGGTACCTATAAAAATTATAGCTCGTCTTGCAAAAAATAAGCCCTCATACACCTCCGTCGACAAAAAAATTAAAAAGTTATGGTTCTCACAACTTGGCGACAGAAAAAATACATTCTTTTTACAAAAGTAATTTTATTGTGCAAAAAGTTGTAAAACATAAAAAAGTGCTATAAATGAGGTATCGCCGGAATCGTACTAACCTGCAGAATAAAGTTAACATGTAATTTATAACGCATGGTGAACGCTGTATAAAAAAAACGAAAAAAGCTGTGCCAGAATTGCGTTTTTTTGTTTACCTGCCATCCCAAAAAATAGGATAAAAGGTGATCAAAAAGTTGCATGTACCCCAAAATGGTACCAATAATATCTACAGCTCGTCCCGCAACAAACCAGCCCTCATACCGCTACGTCTATGAAAAATAAAATTAGTTATGGCTCCAATAAGTCAGGAAATAAAAAAATATGCAGTTGTGCCCGAGGGGAACATTTCTTCTGTTTCAAGAGGCGATTTATCAAGGACCTAAAATTAGGGAACCAGGAAGGGGAGAGCCCAAACATATCCGCTGGAAGCGACGGTGCCCGTATTATACCAGGACAAAACTTTCCCAGCAAAATTCCCCAAACTACAAAGGTGCGGAGTGTGGACCAAAAGGGGGATAAGAAATGACACCATTTATCAGTGCGACACTGGCCTGTGCAGAAAGGATTGCTTCACAGCGTAACACACATCTATGGATTATTTTATTATTATTTTTTACCCCATTTTTATACCACCTGACTATGCCCCTTATATACTCCGCCTGGCTTATATGTGCCCCCACATTATAAATGGAAACACCAGCAATACTCAAACAAATATAGTACCAAGCAAAATCCGCTCTCCAAAAGCCAAATGGTGCTCCCTCGGCTCTGAACCCTAAAGCGTGCCCAAACAGCAGTTTCCTTCAACATATATGGCATCGTCATACCCGGGAAAACGCTTTTAACAATTTTTGGGGTGTGTGTCTCCAGCGTCATAAGCTTGGCATGACATATTTGCCACTGAATGGCATATCTAGGGAAAAATATAAATTTTTTATTTGCACCATCCGCAGTGCAATCATTTATGGAAAAGACCTGTGGGGTGAAAAGGATCACTACACCCCTTAATAAATGCCTTGAGGGGTGCAGTTTCCATAATGGGGTCACTTCTCAGGGGTTTCTTTTTATTATTTCACATCTGAGCCTCTGCAGTTGTGAACCAATACTTTGTAAATCGCCAAATTAGGTCTCAATTTGACATGGTACGCTTTCACTCCTGGGCCTAGTCGAATGTCCAGGCAAAAGATTAGGGCCACATAAAGGGTGTTTCTAAAACCGGGAAACAACGCATAATAATTAGAGAGCTGTCTTATGGTGGCACAAGCCGGGCACCACATAAAAAAATCCCATTTTCACTCTGCAACATCGAGTGCACACTAATTTCTACAAAACACCTGCAGGGTTAAAATGCTTACTACACCCCTTGGTAAATGCATTGAGGTGTGTAGTTTCCAAAATGGGGTCACTTCTGGGGGGTTTCCACTGTTTTGAGCCCACAGGCGCCCAGAAACCAATCCAGCAACATCTGCACTCCAAATGGCGGTCCTTCCCTTCTGAGCCCTGCCGTTTGCCCAAACAGCAGTTTATGACCACATATTGGGTATTGCCGTACTCGGGAGAAATTGCTTTACAAATGTTGGTTTCTTTTTTTCCTTTATTAGTTGAGAAAATGAAAAAATTTGCGCTAAAGCTACGTCTTTTTGAAGAAAAAGGATTGTTTTTATTTTCACTGCCCAATTCTAATAAGTTCTATGAAACATCTGTGGGGTCAAAACGCTCACTACACCCCTAGATGAATTCCTCAAGAGGTGTAGTTTCCTAAATGGAGTCACTTTTTGGGCGTTTTCATTGTTCATTGTGTTCAAACAGCCAGTTATTACCACATGTGGGGTATTGTTTTACTCGGCAGAAATTGCTTTACAAATTTTATGGTGCTTTTTCTCCTTCAGTCCTTGTGGAAATGAGAAAAAATTAGCTAAACCTACATTTTCTTTGAAAAAATTTAGATTGTCATTTTCAGGGCCTACTTCCAATAATTTATGCAAAAAACCTGTGGGGTCAAAACACTCACTATACCCCTAGATAATTTCCTCAATAGGTGTAGTTTCCAAAATGGGGTCACTTGTGGGGGATTTCCACTGTTTTGTCCCCTCAGGGGCTTTGTAAATGTGACATGGCCTCCGCAAACCATTCCTGCTAAATGTGAACTCCAAAAGCCAAATAGTGCTCTTTCTCTTCTCAGCCACGCCGTGTCTCCAAACAACTGTTTATTACCACATGTGGGGTATTGTTTTACTCGGGAGAAATTGCTTTACAAATTTTGCAGTGCTTTTTCTCCTTTAGTCCTTGTGGAAATGAGAAAAAAAATCGCTAAACCTACATTTTCTTTGAAAAAATTTAGATTTTAATTTTCACGGCCTACTTCCAATAATTTCTGTAAAAAACCTGTGCGGTCAAAATGCTCACTACACCCCTAGGGATGTTAATTAGCAAGAATTTTGTGTATTATAATTGCCTGTCTTACAAGCAGATACATTTAAATTGAGAAAAATGCTAATTTTTGCAATTTTTCGCTACATTTTGGTGTTTTTCACAATTAAATACTGAACATATTGAGCAAATTTTGCCAGTAACTTAAAGTGCAATGTGTCACGAGAAAACAATCTCAGAATCGCTTGGATAGATGAAAGCATTCCGTAGTTATTACCACATAAAGTGAAACATGTCAGATTTGAAAAATGAGGCTCTGTCAGGAAGGTCAAAAGTGGCTAAAGAGGGAAGGGGTTAATAAACGACTGCTGTGGCCATTTCACATCCAACCTCGGTTGTCACGTGTCTTCTTTGGTGGGGGGGGGGGGTGAGAAAAAGGAGAATAAAAGGTTCAACAGCATACAACTCTACTTAGGCAAGTCATGAATTTACTAATTACTCCCATGTCACCCTGAACTATAAAAAGGGCCCTGTCCTTTTACTTCTTGCCTGAGCATTGTTTGTATTCCTATATTAGTCTTACTAATGGTCCCTTAGCCGTATTCTGTTCCCGTGCCCTGCTACCTGTATCCTGTATCCCGTGCTGTATTTGTTCCTGTGTCCTCTCTAGTTTTGGAGTCGTGTTGTGCCGTCTGCTACACCTGAGGTCATATACCAGGTCTAGTGTCATCTGCCACGCCTTGTACCTCCTGCCACATTTTGCATCACCTGCCATCAAAGTACCATCTAAGCCTAGCCTTGCTACTGTCTGGACTATTACAGGTAACTTTGTGCTTGGACTTTGTAGAGACTTGATACACTGTTGTTTGGCCAGCTGCTACTCGACTACGGCGATGCGACTTAGTGGGTCCACATACCCACAGATCATGACAGATTTTTTACTGAGACACAAGGTACAATTGGATGGGCAACCTGGTCAAAAACACCTGCACACATAGGTTTGGTTGCCTGTTCTCCTGCAGGATGTGGCTCTTAGACATGCATACTAGTGGCAGACCACAGTGATGAATTAGGTTATGCCTTGCTGAGAAACTGACATGTGTGAAATTAGGAAGGACTTATCTTTCTTCATTTGCGGGTATAATGACTGATTCCATTTATGGTAAAATCAGACTGGATTTGTCTAGCTTTAGACCATACAGCATAATGTAATAATGAAAGAAGGTTGCAGCCACAGCGGATCTTACAAACAAAATCAATGCTTAATAAGGCACAACAGTGGTGTAGCTAGGTTCTCCAGCACCCGGGGTAAAGATTTAGTTCCCCCCCTCCCCCAACATCTAATTCACCATGTTTGCTTTCTCTATAAACCAGTGAGATGTAATTTCTCCTTTTTTTTATGTAACTCGAGCATAAAACCATTTATACATTTTACAAACAATATAGTTATATAAGGTAGTGAACATAACAATAAATTAACAGAAAGTAAAGTAAAGAGGTCAGTGTGCCTGACTAAAACAGATTGTATAACTGAGGCTAATAAGACTATTGGTGAGATAATGAAAAGCCTCTTCTTGTAGATCATGCCACACACCCCCTGTAGATACTGCTACTCAGCAACCCTGTAGATAGTTCCACCCCATTGTAGATAGTGCCACACAGCCCCCCTTGTAGATACTGCCACACAACCCCCCTTGTAGATAGAGCCACACAGCCCCCATTGTAGATAGTGCCACACAGCCCCCTTTGTAGATGGTGACACACACACACACACACACACACACACACACACCACCCTGTAGAGTCACCCCCCCCCCTTGGTGATGATGCCAAACTCCTCCCAGGAGATAGTGCCACACTCCCCCTAATAGATATTGCCATACTCCCCCCTAGTAGATAGTGCCACCCCCCCCTGTAGATAGTGCCACATACACCCTCTTGTTGATAGCACTGCACCCTCCTCACTATACATAGCGCCATTTGGGCTCCCTAGTGGAGTCCCTTACGTCGCTGTCCATATATGGATAGTGACATCAGGGTCTTCTCCAGGAGTGTAATCCCTGGCCAGAGCATCGGCAATTCCGCTCCAAGAGGAGCTCCTGACGTAACTGTCGATATATAGACAGGGAAATCAGGGGCTCCCTCTAGGAGCAGAATACCCAGCCAGAGCATCGGCAGTGCTCTGGAAGAGGATTCCGCTCCAGGGGGAGCCCGTGATGACACTGATCTTAAATGTACAGGGGTAAGGGGTTCCCTCTAAGAGTGGAATACCCGGCCAGAGCGTCGGCAATGCTCTGGCCGGGGATTCCTTTCCTGGAGAATGAGTCCCTGATGTCACTGTCCATATATGGATAGTGACGTCAAGGTATTCTCCAGGAGCGGAATCGTCGGTTAAGCTCTGGCCGGGGATTCTGCCCGAGGAGGCAGAGAAGGGAACGGATATTTTGCTGCTCTAACATAATAATAAATTGTATGGAGACTGTCACGATCACAGATTATGTGGACTCACTAGGCCACTCTGCCATAACGGAGAGTCAGCTGGCCTAGTCACAGTCTATGCAAGAGTCTATAGCAGTTCGTAACACAAGGGTACCTGAAAGAGTCCAGACAGTGGCCGAGGCTTCAGCACGGATGGAGGTTGGTGCAGCAGATTGCGCCAGATGTGGCGGATGACACTGGACGTGGCAGATGACACTAGACGTGGCAGACGATACGGAACGTGGCAGACTATACTGGACATGGCAGGCGACACTGGATGTGGCAGACGACACTGGACGTGGCAGACGACACTGGACGTGGCAGATGACAGCAGGTGCAGTAGGACGCGACTCCAACACTAATAAGCTCAAGAACACAGCACGGGATACAGGATACAGGTAGCAGGGCATGGGTAACAACAGGAACGGGATAGCACTGAGGTTCTCCTCCGGCTCCCAGGACCTCTCCTCAGGACCAAACCCTCTCCAGTCCACCAAATAGAAAGTCCTTCCTTCTACCCTTTTGCAGTCCAGGATCTCCTTCACCTCAAACACATTCGATGAACCGCTAGGAGCAACAGCGGGACTGGGAGTCTTACGGTAGCAATTCAGGACCACAGCTTCCAGGAGGGACACATGAAAGGAGTTGGGGATTCTGAGGGTAGGAGGTAGCTGAAACTTACAGGAGACAGGGTTTATCTGTTGCAATATCTCAAAAGGACTGAGGAACCTTGGAGCAAACATGAAAGAAGGAACCTTTAAACAAATGTTCCGTGAGGACAGCCAGACTTTGGTACCTGGAAGAAACTGAGGCAGCTCTCTTTTTTATATCCGCTTTTCGCTTCATGTGATCGACTGCCAGCAAAATAGAGGGCCGGGTCTGTTGCCAGATTTGCAGAAAGTCCCCAAATGCAGAGTCAGCAGCGGGTACCTGAGATGTAGTCGACACAGGAAGACAGACTCTAGGATGTTGACTGTACACAATGTAGAATGGTGTGGAAGTGGTGGACTCAGTTGTGTGGTTGTTATACTAGAACTCGGCCCATGGAAGAAGCTGTACCCAGTCGTCATGCTACAAGGAGATGAAGTGGCGAAGATAATTCTCCATGATCTGGTTGACCTCTCGACCTGTCCATTGGACTGGGGGTGGTAAGTTGAGGAAAAGTCCAATCTCACATCCAGGAGTTTACAGAATTTTTGAGGTAAATTGAACCCCCCGATTGGACACGATGTGAAGGTGCAAGCCATGCAAGCGGAAGATGTGCTGAATGAAGAAACTCACCAGTCAGGGAGCAGAAGGTAGGCTGGTCAGCAGGATAAAATGTGCCATCTTCGAAAACCGGTCCACCACCACCCAGACAGTGTTGCATCCTGCTGAGGGAGGAAGGTCTGTGACAAAGTCCATCAAAATGTGCTGCCAGTGGACACTGGGTACAGGCAGAGGTTGGAGCAGGCCGGCAGGCTTGGAGTGAGCAACCTTGTTTGAAGCACACACCGTGCAGGAAGAGACAAAGTCCACAACATCTTTGGATAGCGTGGGCCACCAGAAGTGATGAGCAATCAGGTCTCGGGTCTTACAAACACCAGTGTGCCCAGCCAGTTTAGAGCTGTGTCCCCAGCGGAGAATTCTTCTCCTGTCTGCCAACCGAACAAATGTCTTCCCCGGAGGGATGTGTCTAACCTGCAAAGGATTGGCAGAAACAATGCAGGACAGGTCTATGATCCTTTGAAGGGGCTCCACCGTGTCATCGGCCCACAAATTCTTGTCAGCGGGACGGTAGTGGAGAACAAATTTCGACCGTGTGAAGAACAGCGACCACCTAGCTTGATGTGGGTTTAGTCATTGAGCCGACTGGAGATAGGTAGGGTTCTTGTGGTCGGTGTAGATCAGGATGGGGTGAGCTGCGTCCTCTAGCAGATGTCTCCACTCCTCCAGAACCAATTTGATGGCCAGTAGCTCCCGATCCCCAATAGAGTAGTTGCACTCTGCAGAAGAAAATAGTCTTGAGTAATAGCCACATACTTTGGAGCTCCTATGGAACAGAAGTGTATCTGCACCAAAAGAAGAAGCGTCCACCTCCAATGAGAACTGCCGAGACACGTCAGGATGATGGAGGATCGAGGCTTAAGTGAAGGCTTTCTTGAGGCTAATAAATGCCTCTGGAGTCCACACCCTGGCATTCACACCCTTCTTGGTAAGGGTAGAGATGGGGGCAGTCAGAGATGAGAAGTTTGGGATAAACTGCCGGTTAAAAGTGGCGAATCCCAGGAAACGCTGTATGGCCCTTAGACCTTGAGGATGTTGCTGTTCCAGGACAGACTTTACTTCTCAGGATCCATCTTGAGCCCTTGATCCAGGAAGGGCAGAGAATTATTTTCAAAGATGCACTTCTACAACTTGGCATATAAACGATTCTCCCTTAATCGCTGTAGAACCTGACGGACATGCCTCCGATGAGTCGTCGGATCTAGGGGGAAAATTAAAATATCATCGAGACTACAACACAGACATAGAGGAGATCTCGAAAGATATCATTGACAAAATTCTGAAAAACTGCGGGAGCCTTACGCAGTTCGAAGGGCATCACCAGATATTCGTAGTGCCCGTCTTGGAAGTTGAACGCCATCTTCCACTCGTCCCGTTGACGGATTCAGATCAAATTATAAGCCCCATGCAAGTCTAATTTTTAAAAAATCCTGGCTCCTTGTATACGGTCAAACAGTTCGGATATAAGTGGCAATGGGTATTTGTTCTTGACCGTGATCTGGTTGAGACCACGGTAGTCAATGCAGGGTTGAAGAGATCCGACTCTCTTCTTAACGAAGAAGAACCCAGCCCCAGCCGGGGAGGAAGACTTTCGTATGAAACCCCTCTCCAAATTCTCCTTGATATAGGCTAACATAGATAGAGTCTCTGGCAAATAGAGAGGATATACCAGTCCATGGGGAAGAGAAGCATTTTGAACCAGTTTAATGGGGCAATTATAATTTGAATGTGGAGGCAGCGTCTCAGCCTCTCGCTTGCTGAAGACATTTGCAAAACTAGCATACTGAGATTGTAGATCGGAGAGTTAATGAGGCAGTGGGGGCAAAACAGGACGAACTTGTGACAGGCAATGGCTATGGCATCTGGGACCCCATTGAAGAACTTCTCCGGAACTCCAGTCAAGAACCGGGCGAAGCCATGGCAGGCCCAGCAAAATAGGGTTGATAGCTTTGGGTAATACAAGGAAGGCGATCTGTTCCAAGTGAAGAGGTCCGACTTGTAGTGTCAATGGTTCCGTGATGAACACAATTGGATCGGGCAATGGTAGACCATTCACAGACACAACAGCCGAAGGTCTCTCCATAAGAACTGTGGGTAGATGTAAGCGATCCACTAGATCCTGCTGGATGAAATTAGCAGCTGCTCCGGAGTCAAGATAGGCAGAGGAGGGATGTGATGTCTCTCCAAAGATGATGGCCACAGGAATCGATAATTTGGAAGAAGTTTTGACGTCTGGAGGCATCCCACCTAGAGTTGCCTCTCCAACCAACCCTAGGCACTGGAGTTTCCTGGTTTCTGTGGACATTGGCACACAAAATGACCCTTAAGGCCACAATATATACATAATCCAGAAGAGCTTCTGCCCTGCTTCTCTTGTTTGGACAACCGGACTCTGTCTACCTGCATGGGTTCTTCAGGTTGTGCACTAGCGGAAGGCTATAGTGTTCTCTGGACCGAGGGTGCTAGTCTGTGACCCCAGCTCTTCTGTCAAACCTCCTGAGTGGGCTCCCAGATCCTCATATCAACCCGAGAGGCTAACAGGATGAGGGCATCCAAGATAGAAGGAAGGTCGCGGGATGCAAGTTCGTCCTTGATGTGCGAGGACAGTCCCTGACAGAAGGTTGCCACCAGTGCCTCATTGCTCCATGCAAACTCTGCTGCCTCGGTGCAGAAGGAGATAGCATACTCTCCTACTGGGGAACCTTCTTGCTTGAGGGTCAACAGAGTGGCTGCGGCAGAAGATGTTCGGCCCGGCTCCTCGAACACGGCACGGAAACACTGCAGGAACAAGGCTAGGAACGAGGATACAGGTCCTTGTTGTTCCAAGATTGGGTTCGCCCATGCGAGGGACTTGCCAGCGAGGAGGGAGATAATAAACGCTACTTTGGCCTCCTCGAAGGGGAAGAGATGAGCCCGTATCCTAAAATGAACTGTGCATTGGTTGATGAACCCTCTACAAGCTTTGGGATCACCTTCATAGCAAGTTGGAAGAGGTAGTGGAACTGTGGATCTGGAACAATCAGGGAGAGCAACAGGCAGTGGAGCAGCAGCAGCCTCTGGAGGAAGAACCGGAGGTGGAACATTGAGTTGATCCAGATGGGCCATGATAGAATTTACAGCCTTAAGGAGTTGATCCTGACGTGTGCGTAGGTCATGCATCTCCGTCTGTATCTTTTGAACTGCGATCTTGGGCTGGCCAGCGGGTTCCATGGCCTGAGCGTACCATCATGATCACAGGGTATGTGGACCCACTAGGCCTCTCTGCCGTGGCGGAGAGGCAGCTGGCCTAGTCACAGTCTACGCAAGAGTCTATAGCAGTACGTAACACTAGGGTACCTGAAATAGTCCAGACAGTTGTCGAGGCTTCAGCAAGGATGGAGGCGGGTGCAGCAGATTGCGCCAGACGTGGCGGATAACACTGGAAGTGGTAGATGACACTGGACGTGGCACATGATACCGGACGTGGCAGATGATACTGGATGTGGCAGAAGAAACTGGATGTGGCAGATGATACTGGACGTGGCAGATGACACTGGACGTGGCAGACGACATTGGACGTGGCAGACGACAGCAGGTGCAGTAGGACACGACTACAACACTAATAAGCTCAGGAACAAGAACACAGCACGGGATACAGGTAGCAGGGCACGGGTAACAACAGGAACGGGATAACACTAAGGGGCCATTTTCAAGACTGATATGGGATACACTAACAATGCTCAGGCAAGGAGAAAAGGGGCAGGGCCCTTTTGATAGACCAGGAAATCATGGGCAGTTGATGATGATTTCCTCCTCAGCACGCTGGACCTTTAAGGCTAGGCACGAGTGTGCACGCACACCCTACGGGACACAGCGGACCGGAGCGGAAGTGAGCACTGGAGTTTCCTGGGAAGGTGATGTAATGGCAGGAAGGAGGTGAAGGGAACAAGTGAGCCCTAATCTACCCACCGCCCTGTCCCTGCCTACTTGCAACGACCCGCCCTAGGCGACGGGGTACAACTTGGTGGCGGTCCCTACGCTGTCTAAGTGCAAGGGAGTACAAACAGGGAACACGCAAGGGAAGGGGCAGTAGCCCACGGAACGCCGCGAGGAAACGGAGCAGTGAATGAGTCAGTCAGGATCAGGATGTAGTGGAGTATACCAACGAGAGCACGGAGCAGGAAGCAAGCCAGGGGCAAAGCGAAGCAGGATAAGCGGAACTGAAGCAAGGCAGAAGCACGGCAGAAGCACGGCAGAAGCAGGCTGGAGCAAGGCAGCAGTGGGGCCAGGAATCCAAGAAGAATAACAAGCACTGAGGAAGAGAACACGGCAGGTATAAATGGACAGGGGGCGGAGCTAACTCCGACTGACCAGGCCGCGATAGGCTCTCCCACTCCTGAGCCTGCCACCCTGGTTGGTGGGAGCCGGTGTCAGTCTAAGAGGTCTGGCCTCAGGTGTCGACTGATTAATCCCGGGAGTATACACAGACGTAGTACCTGGCAGATCCTTTACAGTACTCCCCCTTTTATGAGGGGCCACCGGACCCTTACTAAGAGGACCCGGTTTAGTGGGGAAGAGAAGGTGGAACCTCCTGATCAATACCCCAGCGTGAACATCACGAGCAGGTACCCAAGTCCTTTCCTCCGGCCCGTATTCTCTCCAATGGACCAGGTACTGGAGGGAGCCCTGGATCATCCTACTGTCCATAATCTTGGCCACCTCGAATTCCACCCCCTCAGGGGTGAGAACGGGAACAGGAGGTTTCCTCGAGGGGGACCAGGACGGGGAGCAGAGTTTAAGGAGGGAGGCATGGAAGACGTCATGTATGCGAAAGGATGGGGGCAGCTCCAGACGGAAGGATACAGGGTTGAGGACTTCAATGATCTTATAAGGTCCAATAAATCGGGGAGCAAACTTCCTGGACGGGACCTTAAGGCGCAAGTTCCTGGACGACAACCAGACCAGATCCCCGACGACAAACCGGGGGTTAGCAGAACGTCTACTATCAGCCTGAATCTTTTGTACGCTCTGGGACGCCTCTAGGTTCTTCTGAACCTGGGCCCAGACTGTGCACAGTTCCCGATGAACGTCCTCTACCTCGGGATTATTGGAACAACCAGGAGAAACGGAGGAGAACCTTGGGTTAAACCCGAAATTACAGAAAAACGGGGAGACCCCTGACGAGTTACTGACCCGGTTATTCAGGGAAAATTCGGCGAGGGGAAGGAATGAGACCCAATCAAATTGACAGTCAGAGATGAAACACCTTAAATATTGTTCCAGGGATTGGTTAGTCCTTTCCGTTTGGCCATTAGTTTCGGGATGGAAGGCGGAGGAGAAGGACAGATCAATCTCCAACTTTTTACAAAATAAGGAAACAAATTGTACCCCTCTGTCAGAAACAATATTGACTGGGGCCCCATGGAGACGCAGAATGTGTTTAACAAACAAAGAAGCTAACGTCTTGGCATTAAGTAGTTTCTTAAGGGGCACAAAGTGGCACATCTTGCTGAAGCGGTCTACTACCACCCACACCACCGACTTGCCCTGAGATGGAGGCAAATCGGTGATAAAATCCATGGAGATATGGGTCCAAGGTCTCTGGGGAATGGGCAAGAAACGTAGTAAGCCCGCAGGTCGGGACCTAGGGGTCTTGGACCTAGCACAAACCTCACAAGCGGCGACGTAAGCCCTAACGTCTTTAGGCAACCCAGGCCACCAATAGTTTCTGGTAATGAGGTGTTTGGTACCCAAGATGCCAGGATGACCAGATAGTGCGGAGTCATGGTTTTCCCTGAGTACACTTAGCCGGTATTGCAGGGGGACAAACAGTTTGTCCCCAGGGAGGTTCCCGGGAGCTGAACCTTGATCAGCCGCGATGTCAGAAGCTAAATCAGAATCAGTGGCAGAAACGATTATACCAGGGGGTAAAATACAAGCAGGATCCTTCTCGGAAGGAGGATTGGCCATGAAACTACGTGACAGTGCATCAGCCTTAATATTTTTGGACCCAGCCCTATAGGTAACCAAGAAATTAAATCTGGTAAAGAATAGTGCCCAACGAGCTTGTCTAGGATTAAGCCTCCGGGCAGATTCTAGGAAAACCAGATTTTTGTGGTCAGTAAGGACCGTTACCTGGTGTCTGGCCCCCTCCAGGAAGTGACGCCACTCTTCAAAAGCCCATTTAATGGCTAAAAGTTCGCGGTTGCCAATATCATAGTTACTCTCCGTGGGCGAAAACTTCCTAGAGAAGTAAGCACGGGGGCGGAGATGGGTGAGGGAGCTGGTACCCTGGGACAAGACGGCCCCCACTCCCACCTCGGATGCGTCAACCTCCACAATAAATGGCTCCCTTTGGTTGGGCTGAACCAGCACGGGGGCCGAGATAAAGCACTTCTTGAGGGTCTCAAAAGCCTGGACGGCCTCAGGGGGCCAATGGAGGACATCAGCACCCTTGCGAGTAAGGTCCGTAAGAGGCTTAGCGACGACCGAGAAGTTGGCAATAAATCTCCTGTAATAGTTAGCGAACCCCAAAAAACACTGTAGCGCCTTCAAGGAGGCAGGTTGGACCCATTCCGCCACAGCCTGAACCTTGGCAGGGTCCATGCGGAATTCATGAGGAGTGAGGATTTGACCTAAAAATGGTATCTCCTGTACCCCAAACACACATTTTTCGGTCTTCGCAAACAGATTATTTTCCCGGAGGACCTGGAGGACCTTCCTGACATGCTCCACATGGGAGGACCAGTCCTTGGAAAACACCAGTATGTCATCAAGGTACACTACAAGAAAATGACCCAGGTAATCTCTCAGAATTTCATTAATAAAATTCTGGAAGACGGCAGGGGCATTACACAACCCAAAGGGCATGACCAGGTATTCGAAATGACCTTCGGGTGTGTTGAACGCAGTTTTCCACTCATCCCCCTCTTTGATGCGGATAAGGTTATATGCCCCCCGTAGATCGAACTTAGAAAACCATTGGGCCCCCTGAACCTGATTAAAAAGATCCGGAATCAAAGGAAGGGGATACTGGTTCCTTACGGTGACCTTATTCAGGTTCCGATAATCAATGCACGGCCTAAGACCACCATCCTTCTTCCCCACGAAGAAGAAGCCAGCACCTATAGGAGAAGTCGAGGGGCGAATGAAACCCTTGGCCAGGCATTCTTGGATATACTCCCTCATAGCTTCACGTTCAGGACATGAAAGATTAAATATCCTACCCTTAGGAAGCTTGGCACCAGGCACCATATCGATGGCGCAATCGTAATCTCTATGAGGGGGCAACACCTCGGAGGCCTCCTTAGAAAACACATCAGCGAAGTCCTGAACAAACTCAGGAAGCGTGTTTACCTCCTCCCGGGGAGAAATAGAGTTAACCGAAAGACATGACATCAGGCATTCACTACCCCATTTGGTGAGCTCCCCAGTATTCCAATCAAACGTGGGATTATGCAGCTGCAATCAGGGAAGACCTAATACCAGATCGGACGATAATCCCTGCATCACCAGTACAGAGCACTGCTCCAAATGCATGGAGCCAACAAGGAGTTCAAAAACAGGAGTATGCTGAGTAAAATAACCATTAGCAAGAGGAGTGGAGTCGATACCCACTACCGGGATAGGATAAGGCAAATCAATAAAAGGCATTTTTAGAGACATAGCAAATTCCACAGACATGATATTAGCAGATGAGCCAGAATCCACGAAGGCACTGCCAGTGGCAGACCGGCCAGCAAACGAGACCTGAAAGGGAAGCAAAATTTTATTGCGTTTCATATTAACGGGAAATACCTGTGCGCCCAAGTGACCTCCCCGATGATCACTTAGGCGCGGAAGTTTTCCGGCTGTTTATTCTTGCGCCTGGGACAGGTGTTCAGTAGATGCTTGTCGTCCCCACAATAGAAGCAGAGACCATTCTTCCTGCAAAACTCTCTACGTTGTCGAGGGGACATGGAGGCCCCGAGTTGCATAGGTACCTCCGAGTCCTCCGTGGAACAGCGAGGAGACGGGACCTCGGGGGGAATCGCAGGGAAGTCAGAGGGGAACACATTGAAACGTTCAAGCTGACGTTCCCTGAGACGTCGGTCAAGTCGTACTGCTAGGGCCATAACCTGGTCTAGGGAGTCAGAAGAGGGTTAGCTAACCTGCAGATCCTTCAGGGCGTCAGATAATCCTAACCTAAACTGGCACCTTAGGGCCGGGTCGTTCCACCGAGAAGCTACGCACCACTTTCTAAAATCAGAACAGTATTCCTCAACAGGTCTCCTACCCTGACGTAAGGTCACCAGCTGACTCTCGGCTAAGGCAGTCCTGTCAGTCTCGTCGTAAATGAGTCCGAGGGCAGAGAAAAAACGATCAACCGAGGAAAGTTCAGGGGCGTCAGGAGCCAAGGAGAAGGCCCACTCTTGGGGCCCTTCCTGGAGTCGGGATATAATCACACCCACCCGCTGGTTCTCGGAACCTGAGGAGTGAGGTTTTAGGCGGAAATAAAGTCTGCAACTCTCCCGGAAGGAGAGAAAAGTCTTACGGTCCCCTGAGAACCGATCAGGTAACTTGAGGTCGGGTTCTAGAGGTGAGGTGAGGGGTACTACTAAGGCAGCGTCACCCTGGTTGACCCTCTGAGCCAGGGCCTGGACCTGTAGGGAGAGGCCCTGCATCTGCTGGGTCAGGGTCTCAAGGGGGTCCATGATAGCGTCAGCGTAGGAGAAATGGTAGACTAGGTATGGGCTTGTTATTATGTAATGGCAGGAAGGAGGTGAAGGGAACAAGTGAGCCCTAATCTACCCACCGCCCTGTCCCTGCCTACTTGCAACGACCCGCCCTAGGTGACGGGGTACAACTTGGTGGCGGTTCCTATGCTGTCTAAGTGCAAGGGAGTACAAACAGGGAACACGCAAGGGAAGGGGCAGTTGCCCACGGAACGCCGCGAGGAAACGGAGCGGTGAATGAGTCAGTCAGGATCAGGATGTAGTGGAGTATACCAACGAGAGCACGGAGCAGGAAGCAAGCCAGGGGCAAAGCAAAGCAGGATAAGCGGAACTGAAGCAAGGCAGAAGCACGGCAGAAGCAGGCTGGAGCAAGGCAGCAGTGGGGCCAGGAATCCAAGAAGAATAACAAGCACTGAGGAAGAGAACACGGCAGGTATAAATGGACAGGGGGCGGAGCTAACTCCGACTGACCAGGCCGCGATAGGCTCTCCCACTCCTGAGCCTGCCACCCTGGTTGGTGGGAGCCGGTGTCAGTCTAAGAGGTCTGGCCTCAGGTGTCGACTGATTAATCCCGGGAGTATACACAGACGTAGTACCTGGCAGATCCTTTACAGGTGATGCAAGCCAGTGCTCACAGATCCATGGCTGCGGCTGCCAGGGGATGAGTAAACCCAACGGTCCATGGCCATGGATGCTACAGCAACCCCCCCCTACCTTGTCTTTTAGTTGCGCCCAAGGCGAGGCATATTACCACCACCCCCTAGCAACGCCCCTTGGTACATAGAGAATTGCATGAAAGTTGTGAGTACAGTGGTAGTTGGCTCATTCTTGCCTTTCTTTGAATCAGTTTTACATAATATATCACATAAGTATCTTTTCCTTAATTACCAAGCCTATTTTGGCATTAAAGAGATTCTGTTACCTCTAAAAAAAACAAACCCTAAACTACAATAATTAATATAAAGCTTAAAAGATCCTGATTCAGAATCTGTAATTTTTATCTCTCTACTCACTTGCATTGCCCGCTGTAAACCCACAAACGGGCCATGCACTGTATGCTGATGCATGTGGCACTCCTAAGCTCAGTGATATAATGTAGAGGACTCCTAAGCTCAGTGATATAATGGAGAGGACTCTTAAATTCAGTGATATAATGGAGAGGACACCTTGGACTCCTCATTAGCATGCAGCGCTTGGCCCATTTGCGTACTTAAAAGAAGGGAATGCAAGTGAGTAGAAAGATAGAAATTACAGATTCGGAATCAGTGTCTTTTAATCTATTAACTGCCTATTGTAGTTTAGTTTTTTTCCCTTTTAAACCTGCAAGAATTAATTCATGCCCGTTAAAATAATGATACATTTTATTCATTCAGGTTTTTTTTGTCCCAGCCCTCTGAAAACACCACAGTGCCTATGTAGATAGTGCCGCAATACTCCTGTAGATAGTGGCACATTGCCCACTGTAGATAGTGCCAACTGTAGCTAGTGTCACAGTGCCCACATAGTGCCACAGTTTCCACCTGGTTTTCCGCTCCGGGAGTAGCCCCTGATGTCACTGTCCAAATATGGACTGTGACGTCAGGAGCTTTCTCTAAGAGCGAAATCCCCTACCAGAGCGTCGGCAACGCTCTGGCCGGGGGATTCCGCTTCTAGAGGGAGCCCCTGACTTCATTGTCCATATATGGACAGTGACATCAGGGGCTACTCCTGGAGCGAAATCCCCCGCCAGAGTGCTCTGACCGGGGATTACGCTCCTTGAAGGAGCTTAGGTTGATCTATAAACAGTGATGGGGGGGGGAGTCTGGTGCTATCTACAGGGGGGGATGATACTACCTATAGGAGGGGTGACGCTATATGCTATCTACAGAGGGGATGGAGATACGTCAGTGGCTCCCTCTAGGAGGGGAATCCCCGCCCAGAGCGATCTGTCAGAGGATTCTGCTCCTAGAGGGAGCTTAGGTCGCACTATCTACAGGAGAGTTTACGCTATCTACAGGGGGTTGTGTGTGGCGCTATCTACATGGGTGTGTGTTCCCTAGCTCTTAAAGCCCCGGCAGACATGAGAGTGCAGCGCTGCTTGCAATAAAGCGGCACTGCACTCATTAAATCTCGTTCCAGGCTGCCAACGTTTATATTCGTGACAACTTCACAGGGTATAGGCAGTTGGAAGAGCTGTAGGGCAGTCAAGAAAGTTTTTTTTTGGAAAAGGTATAAAAAAGAGAGAAATGGCGCTCCTCTGGGGTGATATTGTATTTGTTATTGAGATCTTTTTTTTTTTCTACGGTAAAGTTGTGATCGACTCACCTGGTGTGGTTGTGCAGGATCATCAGCACAACTTGACTTAATTGTTCGTCTGGTAAACTTTCCGGTACACTGTGCAAGCCTCGGGAGCGTACCCTCGGTGGATGCCTCCAAGTTTGGAGTTTCCTCGACGTGGTCTTTACACTTGTTTTTTGGATATAGAGAAAAAATAGCTCCTTGTATCAAACGCTTCAATGTAACTGGTTTTTCGTTTACTGAAGACCCATTTTTTCAGGTAAAGATGTTTCATTAAACATTACGTGGGTATAAAACAATAAACAATTAAAAGGATAAAAAATTAATGTGCTGTAACGCGTTTCAATGCCGAACCGGTGACTTCGTCAGGCAGGTAAAAAAGGAAAGATTACAGATGTCATGAGTGTGTGTATATATAGACGTGTTGGTGGTTTGTGATCATGTTGATTACACTAATTGGGATGGAACATCAAAGAAAAACCGCCAAAACAACGAGGCGGGTCAGAATTCAAAGGTACAAGGTAAAAAACATACGTTATGCAAACAATATAAAAAAACAATTACATAGTCACATAGATATACAATTCTTAAAAAGGGTGCTTCTTGCATCTATATTTAACTAGTTTTTTGTTTCTCCCTAGCAGGGATGTTTTAATTTCGTTTCGGTATATTATTGTGAAGAATCCTATTGATATTTTCACTATCAACTTCCTTTTGGAGTATCATGGTTCTTCTTTGTATCGGGGAACAAAACCCGAAGAAAAGCACAATTCAATAGTCATATATATATATATATATATATATATATACAATTGTTGAATAGGGTACTTCTTGCATCTATATTTAACAAATTTTTAGTTTCTCCTTAGCAAAGGGTGTTGTGATTTTGTTTCGGTATCTTATTGTGAAGAATCCTATTGATGTTCTCACTATCAACTTCCTTTTGGAGTGTCATGGTTCTTCTTTGTATCGGGGAACACAGCCCGAAGAGGAACACAACAATGGTAATGTTATGATTTTATGAAAGTTTTATTCTTTATTATATTTTTATTTTTATTCACCAGCATTCTTATTGAACTCTTAATCTTTTAGTGGTATTTTTTGTATGTAAATTCTTGTTAGTTAGAGGGATTACACTGAATCTATACACTGAATTTGAAGATCCAAAATGATTCTCGCTTGTTCAATGTTTGTATTCTATTATGTGTATTCGCATCTATTTGTTCAATGGGGGAAATTCTGATATTTTTAAAATTAGATTGATGATACTGTAACAAATGTCTTGACAGACTGTGTTTAAGGAAGCCTTTTTTGGCGTTAAAACGGTGTCCATTTAGCCTGCTGCGGAGTGTCTGAGTAGTTCTCCCTATATACTGCAGCCCGCATTCACATTCGATCATGTAAATCACATGATCCGAATCACAATTCTTGTGTGAATAGATAGGACATTTTTCCTTAGTTATATTTGACAAAATTTCCTTTTTTCCGGCATTGATGCGCTGGGAGCATAGGCAGTTTTTTTTGGCGCATTTAAAGAGGCTCTGTCACCAGATTTTGCAACCCCTATCTGCTATTGCAGCAGATAAGCGCTGCAATGTAGATTACAGTAAGGTTTTTATTTTTTAAAAACAAGCATTTTTGGCCAAGTTATGACCATTTTCGTATTTATGCAAATGAGGCTTGCAAAAGTACAACTGGGCGTGTTGAAAAGTAAAAGTACAACTGGGCGTGTATTATGTGCGTACATCGGGGCGTGTTTACTACTTTTACTAGCTGGGCGTTGTGTATAGAAGTATCATCCACTTCTCTTCACAACTTCTGGCAGTGCAGACACAGCCGTGTTCTCCAGAGATCACGCTGTGACGTCACTCACAGGTCCTGCATCGTGTCAGACGAGCGAGGACACATCGGCACCAGAGGCTACAGATGATTCTGCAGCAGCATCGGCGTTTGCAGGTAAGTCGATGTAGCTACTTACCTGCAAATGCTGATGCTGCTGCAGAATCAACTGTAGCCTCTGGTGCCGACACGATGCAGGACCTGTGAGTGACGTCACAGATCTGCACTGCCAGAAGCTGGGCGTTCTGAAGAGAAGTGGATGATACTTCTCATCAGAGCGCCCAGCTAGTAAAAGTAGTAAACACGCCCATAATGTACGCCCAGATGTACGCACATAATACACGCCCAGTTGTACTTTTACTTTTCAACACGCCCAGTTGTACTTTTGCAAGCCTCATTTGCATAAATCCGAAAATGGTCATAACTTGGCCAAAAATGCTCGTTTTTAAAAAATAAAAACGTTACTGTAATCTACATTGCAGCGCCTATCTGCTGCAATAGCAGATAGGGGTTGCAAAATCTGGTGACAGAGCCTCTTTAAAAATCCCTATTGCTTTTAAAAAAAAATCGGGGTTGGAATCATGAGTTTTAGCCCTTAGTCTACTCGGTGCTATAATGTTTTTTATTGGTCTTCCATGACGAAAGGTGATCCCTGGTTTTTGTGGGATAATTTTGTTGAGAATTGAGTCACTCTGGAGTATACCCCAGTGTTTGCATAAAGAATTTCTGATCAATTTGTGATCATAGTTGTATGTAGTTAGGAAGTTGCTCGAGTATTTCTTATGTGCAGTGTCTGTGTTAGAGTATATTATATTTTTTTCTTTCGTTTTTTCTTCAAGGCAGATGTCTTGTGTAATAGCCAGGTTTCTTTGGTAGGCATGTTTAATTAATTTTTGTGGGTAGCCTTTTTCTTCAAATCTTTCTTTTAAAATTTTCGATTGGTCTATGTATACCTCTGTAGATGAGCAGTTTTTCCTGATCCTCCTGTATTGGCTGTGTGGGATGTTAGTGGTCTAGCAAAAAAGAAACAAAGGAGGACCCAGCAGGCTGGCAGGCATTGAACTATCACAGAAAAATACTAATTTGCGGTTAAGCAAAAGAGAAAAGTGCCTTTATTCCCAGCCAGCTATAGGGTTAAAATATAACTTTTATTAGTTAGGATTAAATACAAGGGTAACTAGACAAAACGAATAATGTTTAAAAGTTAGCCAAAGATCACTGACAGGAATATGTTTTGCATCAGGGTTCGGCATGTGGTGGAACGGGTGGACAAATTGCTGGGAGGGGCTGGTGATGATCCAGCTGTCGTGGTCCATGTCGGTACCAACGACAGAATAAATGGTAGGTGGAGGAGCCTTAAGAATAATTTTAAAGAACTAGGCTACAAGCTGAAGGGAAGGACCTCCAAGGTTGTATTCTCAGGAATACTGCCTGTGCCATGCGCATCACAGGAAAGACAGCGGGAGCTTAGGGAGTTAAATGCATGGCTGAAGTCTTGGTGTAGAGGAGAAGGATTTGGGTTCCTAGAGCACTGGGCTGACTTTTCATTGGGGTACAAACTGTATTCTGCAGATGATTTGCACCTAAATGGAAGGGGGTCCGCTGTGCTGGGGGAGAGAATTCTAGCTGGGGTGGCGGAGTATTTAAACTAGGGCTGAGGAGGGAGGTCAATGTAGAAAAAAAAGGGGTAGCCAGGTTAGAGAGGGGTCAGACTATATTGGTGGGGGGAGAAACAGAATGTGGGGAGAGGACTAGACAACAAGATAAGGAGATCCTTTCGTTACAAAACATCAGTGTAAATAAAAAGGACCGATTAATGTCAAATCACATTTCTGATAATAAAAGTGAAAAACTGACAGGCAAGTTAAAGTGTATGTTCACAAATGCCAGAAGTCTAGCAAGCAAAATGGGGGAGCTGGAGGCCTTGATACTGGAAGAAAATATAGATATAGTTGGTGTTGCTGAAACATGGCTGGACTCTTCACATGACTGGGCTGTAAATCTACAGGGTTTTACACTTTTTCGTAAAGACAGGACAAATAGGAAAGGTGGTGGTGTATGTCTGTATGTGAGAAGTGATATGAAGGCGAGTGTGAAAGAGACAATAGTGGGTGAAGACTGTGAGGAGGTTGAAACCTTGTGGGTGGAACTAGAAAGGGAGGTAAACACTGAAAAAATTACTTTTGGTGTAATCTATAGACCCCCCAATATAACTGAGGAGATGGAAGGTCAGATATATAAACAGATGGAGCGGGCTGCACAGGCGGGTACTGTAGTGATAATGGGAGATTTTAATTTCCGGGATATTAATTGGTGTCATGGTTCGGCTTCAACTGCAAAGGGGAGACATTTCCTCAACCTGTTGCAGGAAAATTTTATGGGCCAGTTTGTGGAAGACCCGACTAGAGGTGAAGCTCTGTTGGACCTGGTCATTTCTAATAATGCAGATCTTGTTGGGAATGTCAATGTTCGTGAAAACCTCGGTAACAGTGATCATAATATAGTTACATTTTACCTATACTGTAAAAAACAAACGCAGGCTGGGAGGGCAAAAACATTTAATTTTAAGAAAGCCAATTTCCCCAGGATGAGGGCTGCAATTCAGGATATAGACTGGGAAGAACTAATGTCAAATAATGGAACAAATGATAAATGGGAGATTTTCAAATCTACTTTGAGTTATTATAGTGCAAAATTTATTCCTACAGGTAATAAGTATAAACGACTCAAATTAAACCCCACATGGCTTACACCTTCTGTGAAAGGGGCAATACATGACAAAAAAAGGGCATTTAAAAAATACAAATCTGAGGGTACAGCTGTAGCCTTTGTAAAATATAAAGAGCTTAATAAAATCTGTAAAAATGTAATAAAATTAGCAAAAATACAAAATGAAAGGCAGGTGGCCAAGGATAGTAAAACAAATCCTAAAAAATTCTTCAAGCATATAAATGCAAAAAAGCCAAGGTCTGAACATGTAGGACCCCTAGATAATGGTAATGGGGAGTTGATCACAGGGGATCAAGAGAAGGCAGAGTTACTAAATGGGTTCTTTAGCTCTGTATATACAACAGAAGAAAGAGCAGCTGATGTAGCCGGTGCCAGTGCTGTTAATATATCAGTTGATATACTGAATTGGATGAATGTAGAGATGGTCCAAGCTAAATTAAATAAAATAAATGTGCACAAGGCTCCGGGACCAGATGGGTTACACCCTAGAATTCTTAAAGAGCTTAGTTCAGTTATTTCTGTCCCCCTTTTCATAATATTCAGAGAATCTCTAGTGACTGGTATAGTGCCAAGGGACTGGCGCAGGGCAAATGTGGTGCCTATTTTCAAAAAGGGCTCTAGGTCTTCCCCGGGTAATTATAGACCAGTAAGCTTAACATCCATCGTGGGGAAAATGTTTGAGGGGCTATTGAGGGACTATATACAGGATTATGTGACAATAAATAGCATTATAAGTGACAGCCAGCACGGTTTTACTAAGGACAGAAGTTGTCAAACTAACCTAATCTGTTTTTATGAAGAGGTGAGCAGAAGTCTAGACAGAGGGGCCGCTGTGGATTTAGTGTTTTTGGACTTTGCAAAGGCATTTGACACTGTCCCCCATAGACGCCTAATGGGTAAATTAAGGACTATAGGTTTAGAAAATATAGTTTGTAATTGGATTGAGAATTGGCTCAAGGACCGTATCCAGAGGGTTGTGGTCAATGATTCCTTCTCTGAATGGTCCCCGGTTATAAGTGGTGTACCCCAGGGTTCAGTGCTGGGACCACTATTATTCAACTTATTTATTAATGATATAGAGGAAGGGATTAATAGCACTATTTCTATTTTTGCAGATGACACCAAGCTATGTAATATAGTTCAGACTATGGAAGATGTTCATGAATTACAGGCAGATTTAAACAAACTAAGTGTTTGGGCGTCCACTTGGCAAATGAAGTTTAATGTAGATAAATGTAAAGTTATGCATCTTGGTACCAACAACCTGCATGCATCATATGTCCTAGGGGGAGCTACACTGGCGGATTCACTTGTTGAGAAGGATCTGGGTGTTCTTGTAAATCATAAACTCAATAACAGCATGCAGTGTCAATCAGCTGCTTCAAAGGCCAGCAGGATATTGTCGTGTATTAAAAGAGGCATGGACTCGCGGGACAGGGATGTAATAATGCCACTTTACAAAGCATTAGTGAGGCCTCATCTAGAATATGCAGTTCAGTTCTGGGCTCCAGTTCATAGAAAGGATGCCCTGGAGTTGGAAAAAATACAAAGAAGAGCAACGAAGCTAATAAGGGGCATGGAGAATTTAAGTTATGAGGAAAGATTGAAAGAATTAAACCTATTTAGCCTTGAAAAAAGAAGACTAAGGGGGGACATGATTAACTTATATAAATATATTAATGGCACATACAAAAAATATGGTGAAATCCTGTTCCTTGTAAAACCCCCTCAAAAAACAAGGGGGCACTCCCTCCGTCTGGAGAAAAAAAGGTTCAAGCTGCAGAGGCGACAAGGCTTCTTTACAGTGAGAACTGTGAATTTATGGAATAGCCTACCGCAGGAGCTGGTCACAGCAGGGACAGTAGATGGCTTTAAAAAAGGGTTAGATAATTTCCTAGAACAAAAAAATATTAGCTCCTATGTGTAGAAATTTTTTCCTTCCCTTTTCCCTTCCCTTGGTTGAACTTGATGGACATGTGTCTTTTTTCAGCCGTACTAACTATGTAACTATGTAACTATGTAACTATCAAACAGATGCAATCAATGCACAGTGGAGTCTGTCTAAGTTTGTGTCTCCCAAGGCGTCTGCAGAGCACCGAAACACACGAATCAGTGGTGTCTGTAGCTAACAGTCAGTGAGACAATAAGGCCTCATGCACACGACCGTAGCCGTGTGCACGGCCGTGATTTTCGGGTCGGCCGGCTGCGGACTGTCAGCGGACTGTCAGCCGCAGGCCGCCCGCAAATCGCGGGACATGCACATGGCCGCGGCCATTGTTTTCAATGAGCCCGGACCGCAGAACCGGGCCGTAATAAGACATGCCCGTTCTTTCTGCGGTCCGGGCTCCCGGGCCGTGCACGGACCGCAAAAACTATGGTCGTGTGCACGGCCCCATAGAAAAGAATGGGGTCGCAATTCTCCCGTGGATTTTCGGGAGAATTGCGGCCGCAAAAACACGGTCGTGTGCATGAGGCCTAAGGTTAAAAGATGAAGAGAAGCCCCCCCGACATGTTTCGCTGCATCCGCAGCGTCCTCAGGGGTTCAAATGGGGCAACTAACGGTGCGTAATGGATTCGTCCCACTTAAGCCCTCGGACCACCATGACAGTGGGCGTCAACCACCAGGAACCAATTGAAAAAGGTCACACAGTCTGGCCGTCATGCGAATGACGGACAGCTCTGTTGGCCAATTGCAGCTCTCAAGAGACTGTACCAATCCAGCATGAGCGGTGCGTGCCTGCGCGCTTGGTATTGAAGTGCAGCAGAGAGAAGAAACTAAGTGTGGAAGGGTATGGACTGCACATGTCACCACACTTAGGCTTTATTCAGACGAACGTGAAAAAGGTCCGTGCAACGCGCGTGATTTGTACGCGCGTTGCACGGACCTATATGTGTCTATGGGGCCGTGCAGACATGTCCGTGGTTTTTCCTCAGCGTGAGTCCGCTGAAAAAAAAGTCACGACATGTCCGTTCTTTGGGCGTTTTGCACGCATCACGAACCCATTGAAGTCAATGGGTGCGTGAAAACCACGCATGCCGCACGGAAGCACTTCCGTGCGAACTGCGTGATTCGCGCAACAGCTGTCAAAAGGATGAATGTAAACAGAAAAGCACCACGTGCTTTTCTATTTACAAACATCCAAACGGAGTGTCTTTGAGATTAGCGAACCCTGACAACCGAACCGAACTTCACCGGGTTCGGACGAACTCGGCAAAAAAATTTCCGGTACGCGACGTCCGGATATAGTCACTGTCCAGGGTGCAGAAAGAGTTAAACTGTTTCAGCACCCTGGACAGTGACTTCCGATCCCAATATACATGAACGAGTAAAAAAAAAAAACGTTCTGACTTACCGATAACTCCCGGCTTCTTCCTCCAGTCTGACCTCCCAGGATGACAATTCAGTCCAAGTGACAGCTGCAGCCAATCACAAGCCAAGCACAGGCTGCAGCGGTCACATGGACTGCGGCGTCATCCAGGGAGGTGGGGCCAGATGTCAAGAGAGGCAAGGCAACGGCCGGGAAGTTCTTGGTAAGTACGAACCTCTTTTTTTTTTTTAACAGGTTGCTCGATATGGTGATCGGAATTCACTGTCGAGGGTGCTGAAAGAGTTACTGCCGATCAGTTAACTCTTTCAGCACCCTGGACAGTGACTGACGTCGGCTAGAATCATCTCTATGATGGCGGCTGCGCGAAAATCACGCAGCCGCGCATCATACACGGATGACACACGGAGCTGCCAAGTGATTTTTGCGTCCGCAAAAACGCCACGTTCGTGTGAATCCAGCCTTAGAAAATTGGAGGCAAGGAACAGAAGGGTAAGTGAGGGTTATCTGCAAGAAGCCTGAGGTAAAGTGTATATCAACATACAACTGATGCCTCTGAACAATATGGAAAGGAAATACAGCTGCGTATTAACATTAAATAATGCTGGGTCCCTACTGAAACTAAAATACAAAGATAGGGCAAATTGGCAAAGTAAATAAATAATAAATTAAAAATAATAAGAAGTAATAAAAAATATATTTTATTGAAAATAATAATAAAAAATGTGTAAGGACGCTCAATAAGTGAAAAGAAATGTGTTGTAAATGACATCCTGTCAATATAAATGTGTGAAGGGGAATGATGAATTAGTAATGTGGGGGAAGTAGGGCTTATAATAAGACACAATCGCTGTGAGAATAAAGTGTAAGTGCTATCTATTAAAAACAATATAATTGCTAATTGGGAAAAATAGGAAAAAGGTATGGGATTAATTGTCCTATAGTGCCAGTATACGATCCCCACAGGAGAACCTATGAAATTGGTGCTGGCATTGGACAAAAAATAAATAAATATATATATATATATATATATATATATATATATATATATATATATATATATATATATATATATAAGTCAATTGGAAATGAGAAATATTAAAGAAAAGAATAATAGGGGCTAGAAAAAGGAGACATTGTTGGTTGCACATAAAACTAAAATAGCAGATAGAATGCGCCGTATAATTTAATAAAGTTCAGGAATAGTATCCATATTGTCTATGTATTCATATATAGATATCTGTATTCATTAGGTGTATAAAAGTCACAAATACACGGAGGAAGTATATAGATGGCGGTATAGAAAAATGCCCTAAAAGGGAAGATAGAAGTTTAATTAGAGGTATAATACCTATCATTCAAAGAAAGGCTGTATAAGTGAAGCCCTCATTAAGACCCAAGGGGCTCAAGGAGCTCAACATATGGATCCATCGAGTTTCCTCTTGAAGGAGTTTCCTATCAAGACTACCAGCTCTGGGTCCCAATTGTAATTGGGTAATCCCCCAGATTTGGAGGTTTTTTGTATTCCCATTATGTATGTATCTGACATGTCTGGAAAGTGGAGTGTCCTCACCATTGACAACTGTGCTTAGATGTTTTGAGATCCGTCTTCTTAATTGCTGTATAGTTTTGCCTACATACAGTTTGGGACAGGGCCATCGTATCGCATAGACAACTCCACTACTTTGGCAGTTGATGAATTGTTTGATGGTATAGGATTTACCATCTACCGGGTTAATGAAGGACTTAGTGGTTGGCATCAGATGGCAGAACGAGCATCTACCACATGGATGGGAGCCTTTAACAGGAGGAGGAAGCCAAGTAGTCTTTGGAATAGATGGTTTGGAATAGTGACTATGCACGAGATACTCCCTCAGATGTTTACACCTGCGATAGGTTATACTGGGTATATTCGAGATGACATTACCAAGATTAGGGTCGGCTTGAAGGATCGGCCAATGTTTTTGGAGTATTTAAAAAACCTGTGGAGAACACACGTCAAAATTCCCTATACACCTAATTGTGGATGTTGGACCATCCTTTTCTTTCCTTCTTCCGTGGAGTAGCTCTTCTCTGGTAGTGGCTCTGGCCCTAGCGTAAGCCCTGTGTAGAAACTTCTTGGGATATCCCCTTGCGCGGAATTTGAGGTACAATTTATCACACTCGGATTGAAACGATTTCTCTTCAGAGCAATTACGCTTTGCTCTAAGATACTGTCCTATCGGGATGTCCTTTTCAGGGCTGGAGGATGATAACTTTCCCAATGAAGGAAATTGTTAGTGGCAGTAGTCTTGCGATAAATATCTGTATGGACACTGCCACCAGGAGCCAAGGAAATTCTGAGGTCTAGAAAATAAATTTCTCGTTCGTGTATTTCAAATGTGAATTTCATACCTATATCATTGACGTTAAGAATCTCCATAAAATGGGGGCGTGGCCAGGCACACAGCGGGAGCAGTCGCATGGTTCGATAGCTCCGCACTGAACCCATGTAATCATCATCCTGCAGATAATATACCTGGATCGAACTTACCCCACAGCGGCACTGAAGTACCTGGCGATACGTAGAAGGCGATATGGGACCTACACGCAGGCAATCGGCGGCTGAAAAGCTCCAGGAATATGCCAGGGGAGAGGGGCAAGATGGCGGTCGCTCCACTTTGCCTCAGCGAGCTCGTGGTCCTGAAGGCGCGGCTAAAGCTGCAGCTGCAGCCGCTTCCACAACGGGAGAGACTGCACCCACTCTGCAGGAGGTTTCTGAGACACTGCTGCAGGCCATCTCATCCTGTAAATCGTCGCTGACAGGCAAGCTGGAAGAGGTCAGAACTGATATAGGCCTGCTTAGGCAGGATATGCATAACCTGCGTGAGAGATTGACGGAACGTATATCTGGTGTGGTAGACAGAGTGGCCCCTGTACCGGAGGCGATTGCGGCATTGGAAAATGCGGCTGAATTATGGAAACAAAAATCTGACGACTTAGAAAATCGGCTGCGCCGGAATAACCTCAGAATCTTTGGCCTACCTGAGAAGGTGGAGGGCCAAAATCCAATAGAATTCATTCTAAAATGGCTGCGTGATTTGTTCCCGGATGCGGATTTCTCTGCTGCGTTTGATATACAGCGGGCGCATAGAGTTCCAGCGAGGTCATTACCACCGGGTGCACCTCCTAGACCCATGACCGGGACTTGATCCTGAGATTGGCTCGCAAATTACCAGAAATCCGCTTCAATGGCTCAGCGGTATCCATCTTCCCAGATTTCAGCGCGGATTTACAGAAATGGAGGGCTACCTTTATGTCAGTTAAGCGACGACTACGGGAATTGAACGTCTCGTACTCCATGGCATACCCGGCGAGACTTCGGGTGGTGGATGGAGACCGCACTATATTCTTCACAACGCCAGGAGAAACAGATGACTGGGTAAACCGCCAATGCCGATCTCCGCACCGCTAATTTGCTGTTGCCAGACATTCTGGAATATTCTGTGGCAAGGATGTCGACTACTACCGTTAGCTGATTGTCTGCCAGCGTGTGTTCTCATGGATTGCCAAATATGCCTTTACATATCCTTTTATATTTCTGGTTAGTTATGATATAGCCGCTATTACAGTATATATATCTCTGAATTTATCTGTTTGAATGCAGGTATCGATTAATATTGAGACACATGGGTTCTTCCCCCGTACATGCCCGACCACAGTGATGTAAGGGATGTAGCGACATTTTGGATGTCACGTCATGTTGACGATTTAGCTCATGGTGTATTTTACTGTTTATTGCATGCTATACTACAGGTTGGACCTAAGAGAGGTCTGTTAGTTATGTATTTCACCATGCATATGTTCTATATCTCTAATCTGTATACTGCTGCTTATATGGAGGTTAAGTCCCATCTCCCCGATACTTTCCATTCTTTCTTGAATGGCTAGGTTTACTGTTATGTCCTGGAATGTCCGGGGGATGGGCTCTGCAAAGAAAATAACTATGATCTTTTCGCAAATTTAATCCACAAATTCTCTGCTTGTAGGAAACGCACTTAACTCCATCCACATCACAGGTATTGCATAGACCAGACATGGGCAAACTACGGCCCGCGGGCCACATACGGCCCGTTAGGCTTTTTAATCCGGCCCGCCGAACTTGTCCAAATTATAGTAAAAACCTCCTTTTTTTCCCCCTTTCCCTGCAATGCCCACGTTTTCCCAATAGATGGCGCACTCAAAACACATCGACCGTTGTTAATGTGGCGCGTATTTCTCTTTATTTCACTTTAATTTTCACTTCGTTTCACGTCACCATTAAGCCCTTCTGTGAAAATGAGCGGACCAAAGAGAAGGAAAGTGGACAGCGAATGCCGAGTGTTTAATAAGGAGTGGACAACAAAATACTTCTTCACTGAAGTCCGATCAACGGCTGTATGTCTGATATGCCAAGAAGATGTTGCGGTTTTCAAAGAGTACAATATCAGCCAGTATCTGCGAAATAGTATGTAAATGCCATATCTTGCATATTCCTTGAGACAAATTTATTAACTGATAAGGGCTATTTTTCACATTTGAAAGACAGTTAATAAATTGGGTTGTAGTGTTCTTACTGTGCTATGAGGTTTGCACACACTACATTTAATGCTTTAGTATATCCGGCCCAAACACTCCCTCCGAATGCTCCTGGCCCGGCCCCTCTGTCAAATTTTAGAACCCATTGTGGCCCGCGAGTCAAAACGTTTGCCCACCCCTGGCATAGACCATGGGTACAGTGGTCGCGCCACTCATGTTGCTCCTCTTATTCCAGAGGAGTTTCAATCCTTGTGCATAGGTCATTGATTTGGGAGGTGGATACTGTTAAGGTGGATGCTGAGGGGCGCTATGTTTTCATACATGCTTTTATTAATAATTGCCCATATGTGATTATGGGGTTGTACATTCTGCCACCGGCGACATTAAATGTGCTTCACAAGGCGGCTACTTTCGCGGCCTCCTTCCCTAATGCAACACTTATTTGCATGGGGGACCTAAATATGGTAATGGATGTGGTGCTTGATAGATTTCGAAATTCCCAGAGTACTGGGCCCAGATCTTTGATTAGTTCATCTCTCAAAATTTTGATGGCAGAACTGGGTTTGCTAGACGTATATCGGTTTACACACCCTTCTACTAAGGTTTACTCATGCTACTCGTTAGGTCATAACTCCCTGTCACGTATCGATTATGTATTTGGCAACTCTTTATTAATGTCCCCAACACCACAGGTTATATATAAACCGAGGGGTGTGTCGGATCATTCCCCTGTCTTAATGTACCTTCACGTGCCTACCCCACCCCGACCCAGGGGTTGGAAAATTCACCCTTTTTGGTTAAAGGCTATATGCCTGTAAGATCGGATCCCCTATGTCAATGTTCATACAAGATCATAGTCAATATGTAGATGCTGGCGTTAGATGGGACACCTTTAAGGCATATATGAGAGGGTGCCTTAAATCTACCATTTCATATTTAAAACGCAACGCCACTAAAATTGAGGAGGATTTGGCTGCGCAATGTACGGAGCTTGAAAAAGTGTATGTAGCAGATCCATCTGACTTTAATAGACAGAACTGGCTTAAAGTAGGTCAACAATATTTGATGTATTTACAAGATAGAGCGAATAGGAAATTTTTCTTCATGAAACAGTCGCACTTTGAATTGGGAAACCAATCCAGCAAATTACTGGCGCATATTGTAAAGCAAAACACTCAATCCCCCTCGATCCTTAAAATAAAATCGGTAAATGGGGCTGTTCTAATAGACACCTTCGATATTGCTGACAGATTTGCACAGTATTACAGAGACTTATACTCATCAAGGGCTAACTATAACACTACCGATTTGCACTCTTTCTTAAATAGTATTGTGTTTCCCACTCTGTCTGATTCGGATAGAACGCTCATGGATGCTGAAATTTCTGAGGAGGAGGTCTCGAGGGCCATCCGTGACCTAGCTAGGGGTAAATCACCGGGGCCCGACGGGATTCCCATAGAGGTATATAGCAAATATGCAGTACATGTTGTTCTTGATATGCACGCGATGTTCGCACATTCGCTGGAAACAGCGTCATTACCTGAATCCATGAATGATGCGACTATTGTTGTATTATTAAAACCAGATAAGGATCCGTTAGACTGTGGGTCCTATAGACCTATATCACTTTTAATTAATTAATAATTGATTATAAGGGTCTCACCAAAATATTGGCAACTAGGTTGAATTCAGTCATACATACTATTATCCATTCAGACCAGACGGGTTTTATGCCAGGGAAATCCACGTCAGATAACATAAGGAGAGTGCAGGTGGTCACACAAGTGGGTATAGCCCTGGACAAGGACTGGGGGATAGCCTCGCTGGACGCCGCCAAAGCGTTTGATTCAATTGAATGGCCGTATTTGCTAGAGGTATTGCGTAAATTTGGTTTTGTGCCTAAATTCATACAGTTAGTTTCTATATTATACAAATCCCCTAGGGCCCAAATTCTGGTCAATGGAGTCTTATCCCCTTATTTCCGACTTGCCAGAGGCACAAGGCAGGGCTGCCCGTTATCTCCATTACTTTTTAATATGTCTATAGAGCCCTTGGCATTACTTATACGACAGGACAACTTGTACCAGGGGGTCCAATTTGGGGGGCAAACAGATAAAATAGGCCTTTATGCTGATGACATGGTCCTCTTTATGCAACAACCTAAAGAATCTTTACCCATAGCGATTAACATAATTGATGAATTTGGTGGGTTTTCTGGCCTACGGATAAACTGGGATAAATCGCACTTTATGCCATTACGGGACCAGGGTTGGGAGCCAACAGAGTGCGGACTTAGGGTGACTGATAACTTTAAATAGCTTGGGATCATGATTAGCAGACACCATGGCTCAGATTTCGATAACAATATACAACCCCTGTTAGACTACATTAAGGCTAAATTTAAACTGTGGAGCTCATTGCCCCTGGCTGTCTCGGGCCGTATTAACCTTATAAAAATGATTATACTCCCTAAATGCCTGTATATGTTGGAGCATGCAGCAGTGCCTATACCGATGTCCTTTTTTAAAAGTGTACATGCTATGTTTCCGTCCTTCATATGGGGAAATAGCAGGTCGAAGCTTAAACTCAGCACATTACAGAGACCCAGGGCCATGGGCGGAGCTTCTCTCCCGGATCTCTATTTGTATTACCTGTCGGGACAGCTTCGATATCTTACTGCTTGGACTGAGCTGGAGGTTCTCCCTAATCGTGATCAATATCTAGCATCTTACTTGGAGGTGCCACATCTGTGGCCGGTGTTAGAAGGTTCAACGTCCATGTTCATGTACTTCCCCTACATAGTGTGGCGGCGCAGGTGTGGTTAGCTGCCAATAAATTACTCAATTTTGTGGATGTCATAGCTGAAGCTCCCTTGTGGCAAAACCCGTCTTCGCCTCATGTTTCAGATGCACTGGACCCACAGTTTTGGTCGTTACGTGGGGTTGAACGGATTGGGGATATGTATGTGGATGGGAATGTGAAATCTTTTGAGCAACTGCAGTCTGATTTTGATGTATCCAGAAAGTTCTTTTTTAAATTCCTCCAGTTACGCCATTCCTTGCCGACTCAATACCCGCCTGGCACTAAGAATATTTCAGATTTTCCTCTCATTGGTATTTTTAGGTCCCAGGGTCCTAGGGGCTTGATTTCAGTGATCTACTCTTTCCTCATCCAGGCTAGATTAAAAGCGACACCGTTGGTCGTAGAAATGAGATGGCGGGAGTTAATTCCGGAAATAACCACAGATATATGGCTAGACATGTTAAATTCACATACACTAGTCTCACCAGCCGCCAACAATAAGATGACACAATTATTCATTACTCATCAGAGCTACCTGACTCCTATACGAATGCACAAGATGGGTAGATATCCGTCCACTGAGTGTCATAGATGTAGAGTCTATAGAGCAGATTTCTGGCATATGATCTGGGCATGCCCCAGGATTTTTTATTTTTGGACGGATGTGATAGCATTGGTATCTGATATACTGCAGATGCCGGTACCCTTTGAGCCATTGGTATGCTTATTTGGAATTGTATCCGAAGAGCATTGGACTCATCACACTAGAATATTTCTGAGGGAAGTGTTGTTCCTTGCACGAAAGGCAATAGCTCTTAGATGGATGGACCCGAGACGACCTTCCATACCACAATGGAAAGCTTTGGTGAACTCCATGCTACCATATGCAAAAATTGTATACAAGAATAGTGGGTGTGAAAATAAGTTTATTAAGGTTTGGGGACCCTGGTGTGATTCTTTACAAACATTATATGAGCAACAAAGGTTTATTGACATCAGAAATATAATGTTGACGCATGATACTGTTTAACTTGTATTAGATTTCATTGAATATATGTATTACAATCATTGTAGGCTTTACTGCGATATGTAACCCAAGCAGTATGATATGTATCTTCTTCTACATATGTATTTGAACTGTGCATGGTTTGTATATTGTTCAATAAAACGAGTTTAAAAAAAAAAGAATCTCCATAAAATCTAGAAAAAGTGTTTTGTCCCCATCCCAAAATATAAGAATATCATCAATGTACCTGCCCAAAAATAAAATGTGACAGGTAAAATAAGATAGATCTTCATTTAAAACAAGAGTGTCTTCCCACCAACCTAAGAAAAGATGCCTCTAAGATATGAGGGTAGGGCTGAAGCGAAGGGTGCAAGCATCTCATCCACATATAAACTGATCCCCTGCGTAAGGTTATCGTTTCCCGAGACGATGGGTCTACCAGGTATGGGACGGGATGCTTTATGGACCTTAGGCAGGGCATAGAATGTGGATAAAGTAGGGTTTGAATGTAAGATCCTTTTGAACTCATCAACAGTGATGAGATTCTGGGATTTCGCTTGAATTAATAAAGAATGTAATTCTTTAAGAAAATGGTCAGTGGGATTTTTCTTCAAAATAGTGTAGGTAGATCTGTCATCTAGGAGTCTGTAGACCATGTCCGTGTAATCAGCCCTATCCATGATGACAATATTGCCCCCTTGTCCGATGGCTTAATTATAATGGATTCGTTCTTATTAAGTTCAGCCAACGCAGCCTGCTCCATCTTGTTGAGGTTGCCAAGGACTTTGGATTTATTATATTTTAAATTATGCAAATCTGCATTGACCATTTTGACAAAAATGTCTATGTGGCCATACTGGGAGAAAGGTGGTGTCATACGTGACTTAGGCCGCAGAGAAGAAAAATGACCAATAGCCGCAGTGGCTCCAAGTTCGTTCTCATCAAGAAGTGCCTCTAAATCAGTGAGAGTCCTCAGTTCATTATAAGTAGATGATGCAATAGGAGAGGAATTGGTCTTAAAAAGTTTGTGTAAGGCAAATTTACGCGCAAATAGATTCACGTCTTTAGTCCAGTTAAACTCATCATACCCAGGAGTAGGAGTATATGAGAGGCCCTTCTGTAAAAGTGTTATCTGATAAGGATTCAATTGGAAAGATGAAAGATTGTAAATTTGCATGCCACCCTCATAGGTGGTGGAATCATTTGAGTCAAGATCATTTATCTCGTCTGGCTCCAGTTCACGTTGGGTGGTCCTAAAAAAGGAGAGGGAGTGTTCAGGGCAACTGGTATCCTCCCAATCCCGCTTGACATGGATGTATTTGTCCCCAATGAACTCATGTTCTTTCCTGCTGTTAAGGGTGCAGCAAGTGCGCTGGTTGTAAACATGGTGGGTAAAGCAAAGGAGGAGGTAGAGGAGGGAGCCAGGACAGGTGCTCTGGATGGATTCTCTTGCCCTGATTGTCCAGGACATGTTTGTTTATTTCCCTTTGGTGGCAAGAAAGTTCTTTTAGGGGGGTTGTATCTCCTATTGTTGGTTTTACGCTTAGTCCCTAGTCTCTTGTCATCAAAAGAAGGTCTAGGTCCGTCTGTATCCGAGATGTCGGACTCAGAGTAATCGGTAGATCTAGCCTCTCTATAAGTGCCAGAAGGGATGTGTCTGCGAAATGAATATGCCTGTCCTGTTTCTAAATCTTTACGATCTCGTATGTATTTGCTATGTTTTCGCTCTTTTATTTCTCTTTGCAGGTTTTCAATATTCCTCTGTAGTTTAGTTTCACAGTTGTTAAATTCAGATGTGGTACTAAAGATTTTAATATCCTCAATCTCTTATGAGACCTGAAGATTAATTTTTTCAAACGCACGTTTTTCAAAGTCCAGAAGATACTGAAGCATGCGTAAGGAGCTATCAGTTAATAGATCTTCCCAACCTTTAAGAAAGGCACTATCATTGCGGAATGTTAGTGGTCCACTTTTTATAGTGAGCACTCTTGAAGTTTAAAAAACTATTTTTATCTATGTTTTTGAAATGAGTTTTCGTGATAAATTTGTTGGACATGTGGCCAATTACCAGGTCTAGAAATATGATTTCTTCTTTCGATGTACTGGGGGTAAATTGTATTCCCCATTCGTTAGTATTTAGTTGATTTCTAAAGTTGTCAGCCTCCTTTTGGGTGCCAGCCCATATAAAGAACAGGTCATCGATGTATCTTCGATAGTATACTATGTTTTTTGTATATAGACAGTTATTCTCTATATTTTGTTGTTCAAAATGTCCCATAAATAGGTTGGCATAGCTTGGTTCTACTCTGGTTCCCATTGCTGTTCCTCTGTTCTGTTTGTAAAGATTGGTGTTGTGTGTGAAGATGTTATGGTTTAAAATGAAGGTTAATCCTTCTATTAAAAATATATTTTGTTCTTTTGGCAGTGTACTGTTTTGTTCTAGGAAATATTGAGTGGCTCTGAGACCAAGTTTATGATCAATATTTGAATACAGGGATGTTACATCTAGTGTCATCAGCATGTAGTTGTCCTTCCAAGTGTATTTCTGCAAGTCTCTAATAAGACTAGTGGAGTCTTTCAGATAAGATGGTAATTTTGTGACCAGATTTTGTAAATGTAGGTCAATGTAGTGTGATAGCCAACTATCAAAATATATTTTTAATAGAAGGATTAACCTTCATTTTAAACCATAACATCTTCACACACAACACCAATCTTTACAAACAGAACAGAGGAACAGCAATGAGAACCACAGTAGCACCCAGCTATGCCAACCTATTTATGGGACATTTTGAACAACAAAATATAGAGAATAACTGTCTATATATAAAAAACATAGTATACTATCGAAGATACATCGATGACCTGTTCTTTATATGGGCTGGCACCAAAAAGGAGGCTGACAACTTTATAAATCAACTAAATACTAACGAATGGGGAATACAATTTACCCCCAGTACATCGAAAGAAGAAATCATATTTCTAGACCTGGTAATTGGCCACATGTCCAACATATTTATCACGAAAACTCATGTAAAAAACGTAGCTAAAAATAGTTTTTTAAACTTCAAGAGTGCTCACTATAAAAAGTGGACCACTAACATCCCACACAGCCAATACAGGAGGATCAGAAAAAACTGCTCATCTACAGAGGTATACATAGACCAATCGAAAATTTTAAAAGAAAGATTTGAAGAAAAAGGCTACCCACAAAAATTAATTAAACATGCCTACCAAAGAAACCTGGCTATTACACAAGACATCTGCCTTGAAGAAAAAATGAAAGAAAAAATTATAATATACTCTAACACAGACACTGCACATGTAAAGGATCTGCCAGGCACAACTTCTGTGGACACGCCCATAGGTAATCAGTCTGCACCTGAGTCTATGTCTCTGAGACTGACTCCATCTTCCACCACTAAGGATGGCAGGCTTAGGAGTGGGAGAGCCTATCGCAGCCTTGCCAGACGGAGCTAGCTCCCGCCCTCTGTCTATTTATACCTGCCTTTCCTGTTCCTCCTTTGCTTGTGATTCTTCTCGTGTGGTTTCCTGGCCCAGCTACAGATTCTACTATTTGATCCTGCTCCATACTGACCCTGGCTTACTGACTACTCTCCTGCTCTGCGTTTGGTACCTCGTACACTCCTGGTTTGACTCAGCTCGTTTACCTCTCTTGTTGCTCACGGTGTTGCCGTGGGCAACTGCCCCATTTCCCTTAGCTTTGTGTACCCTTGTCTGTTTGTCTCGTGCACTTACTGAGCGTAGGGACCGCCGCCCAGTTGTACCCCGTCGCCTAGGGCGGGTCGTTGCAAGTAGGCAGGGACAAAGTGGCGGGTAGATTAGGGCTCACTTGTCCGTTTCCCTACCCCCATCATTACAGCACATAAGAAATACTCGGTCAACTTCCTAACTACATACAACTATGATCACAAAGTGATCGGAAACTCTTTATGCAAACAATGGGGTATACTCCAGAGTGACCCAATTCTCAACAAAATTATCCCACAAAAACCAGGGATCACCTTTCGTCGTGGAAGAACAATAAAAAACATTATAGCACCGAGTAGACTAAGGGCTAAAACTCATGATTCCAACCCCGATTTTTTTTAAAAAACAATAGGGATTTTTAAATGCGCCCAAAAAAAACTGCCTATGCTGCCAGAGCATCAATGCCGGAAAAAAGGAAATTATGTCAAATATAACTAAGGAAAAATTTCCTATCTATTCACACATGAATTGTGATTCGGATCATGTGATTTACATGATCGAATGTGAATGTGGGCTGCAGTATATAGGGAGAACTACTCAGACACTCCGCAGCAGGCTAAATGGACACCGTTTTAACGCCAAAAAAGGCTTCCTTAAACACAGTCTGTCAATACATTTGTTACAGTATCATCAATCTAATTTTAAAAATATCAGAATTTCCCCCATTGACTAAATAGATGCGAATACACATAATAGAATACAAACATTGAACAAGCGAGAATCATTTTGGCTCTTCAAATTCGAATCCCTGAGCCCAAATGGACTCAATGAGAAAATAGATTCAGTGTAATCCCTCTAACTAACAAGAATATACATACAAAAAATACCACTAAAAGATTAAGAGTTCAATAAGAATGCTGGTGAATAAAAATATAATAAAGAATAGAACTTTCATAAAATCATAACATTACCATTGTTGTGTTCCTCTTCGGGCTGTGTTCCCCGATACAAAGAAGAACCATGACACTCCAAAAGGAAGTTGATAGTGAGAACATCAATAGGATTCTTCACAATAAGATACCGAAACAAAATCACAACACCCTTGCTAAGGAGAAACTAAAAATTAGTTAAATATAAATGCAAGAAGTACCCTATTCAATAATTGTATATATATATATATATATATATATATATATATATATATATATATGACTATTAAATTGTGCTTTTCTTCGGGTTTTGTTCCCCGATACAAAGAAGAACCATGATACTCCAAAAGGAAGTTGATAGTGAAAATAACAATAGGATTCTTCACAATATTATACCGAAACGAAATTAAAACATCCCTGCTAGGGAGAAACAAAAAACTAGTTAAATATAGATGCAAGAAGCACCCTTTTTAAGAATTGTATATCTATGTGACTATGTAATTGTTTTTTTATATTGTTTGCATAACGTATGTTTTTTACCTTGTACCTTTGAACTCTGACCCGCCTCGTTGTTTTGGCAGTTTTTCTTTGATGTTCCATCTCAAATAGTGTAATCAACATGATCACAAACCACCAACACGTCTATATATACACACACTCATGACATCTGTAATCTTTCCTTTTTTACCTGCCTGACGAAGATACTGGTCCGGCGTTGAAACGCGTTGCAGCACATTAATTTTTTATCCTTTTAATTGTTTATTGTTTTATACCCACGTAATGTTTAATAAAACATCTTTACCTGAAAAAAATGGGTCTTCAGTAAACGAAAAACCAGTTACACGGAAGCGCCCGATACAAGGAACTATTTTTTCTCTATATCCAAAAAACAAGAAAGGGAGTTTTGTTATCTCTTTCTAGGGGGAATGGAAAAAAATTCTGCCATTGTTTTGTGCGGTTTAAATTTGCGTTGTTTCCTGTGCAGTGTAAATAACATATTACCTTTATTTTATGGGTCGGTACTAGAGATGAGCGAACCGGGACAACCGAACCCGGTATCGGTCCGAAAATCGTGAAAAGTTCGGTTCGCAGCGAATCCGAACTTCACCGGTTTCGGCCGAACACGTTTTGACCGAACCCGGCTACATTTTGGCGCCTGCCACATGTTAGATCTAAAATGGAGGATTTCAAAATATCACCTGACATCAGGCTACCCCATAATGCCTTGCAAACGGCTCTCCCAGCCAATCGGGAGGCAGCATAGGGGCGGGCTCAAGCCTGCAATAATAGTCTATGCACGGAGCTCAGCGGCCATTTTAGAGACAGGAGCTGTAGGGATAGCATCTATGTTCAGTAAGGGAAAGCTTTAGGAATCTAAAAGCCAGGAATCCAGTAATCGAAGGGGCTCATCCACTACAGCGGGAGTCTACTCTCAACATCCAAATTGCAATACAAATTCTCCATTTGCCAAGCCAGTGTGTGAATAAGCTTTTATAAGGGGCTCATCCCCGTTGCATGGGTTAACATCCAACTTGCAATCCAGGCATGCAGCTGTAGTACTACAACGCCCAGAATTCCCTGAGTGCACAGTGGCTGATAGAAATTCTCATTCATTGCCATTTGCCAAGCCAGTGTGTGAATAAGCTTTTATAAGGGGCTTATCCTCGTTGCATGGGTTAACAATCCAACTTGCAATCCAGGCAGGCAGCTGTAGTACTATAACACCCAGCATTCCCTGAGTGCACAGTGGCTGATAGAAATTCTCATTCATTGCCATTTTCCAAGCCAGTGTGTGAATAAGCTTTTATAAGGGGCTCATCCCCGTTGCATGGGTTAACAATCCAACTTGCAATCCAGGCAGGCAGCTGTAGTACTACAACACCCAGCATTCCCTGAGTGCACCGTGGCTGATAGAAATTCTCATTCATTGCCATTTGCCAAGCCAGTGTGTGAATAAGCTTTTATAAGGGGCTCATCCCCGTTACATTGGTTAACAATCCAACTTGCAATCCAGGCAGGCAGCTGTAGTACTACAACGCCCAGCATTCCCTGAGTGCACAGTGGCTGATAGAAATTCTCATTCATTACCATTTGTCAAGCCAGTGTGTGAATAAACTTTTATAAGGGGCTCATCCCTGTTGCATGGGTTAACAATCCAACTTGCAATCCAGGCAGGCAGCTGTAGTACTACAACGCCCAGCATTCCCTGAGTGCACCGTGGCTGATAGAAATTCTCATTCATTGCCATTTGCCAAGCCAGTGTGTGAATAAGCTTTTATAAGGGGCTAATCCCCGTTGCATGGGTTAACATCCAACTTGCAATCCAGGCAAGCAGCTGTAGTACTACAACGCCCAGCATTCCCTGAGTGCACCGTGGCTGATAGAAATTCTCATTCACTGCCATTTGCCAAGCCAGTGTGTGAATAAGCTTTTATAAGGGGCTCATCCCCGTTGCATGGGTTAACAATCCAACTTGCAATCCAGGCAGGCAGCTGTAGTACTACAACACCCAGCATTCCCTGAGTGCACAGTGGCTGATAGAAATTCTCATTCATTGCCATTTGCCAAGCCAGTGTGTGAATAAACTTTTATAAGGGGCTCATCCCCGTTGCATGGGTTAACAATCCAACTTGCAATCCAGGCAGGCAGCTGTAGTACTACAACACCCAGCATTCCCTGAGTGCACCGTGGCTGATAGAAATTCTCATTCATTGCCATTTGCCAAGCCAGTGTGTGAATAAGCTTTTATAAGGGGCTCATCCCCGTTGCATGGGTTAACATCCAACTTGCAATCCAGGCAAGCAGCTGTAGTACTACAACGCCCAGCATTCCCTGAGTGCACAGTGGCTGATAGAAATTCTCATTCATTGCCATTTGCCAAGCCAGTGTGTGAATAAGCTTTTATAAGGGGCTCATCCCCGTTACATGGGTTAACATCCAACTTGCAATACAGGCAGCCTTTGTAGTACTACAACGCCCAGCATTCCCTGACTGACTGGCACCTTATGAGTCACTGATTTTCCGCCAGTCCGAATAACAATTTAAAAGGGCCTAATTTCTGTCTAAGGGTTTAATTCAACGTGCTAATTAAGTACAGCCGGGGCCTTTGGTTCTATTATACAAGTCACAGCATACACTGACTGCCACCTATTCACAGTCACTCGTTTTCAGCCAGTCCAAATAATATTTTATAAGGGCCTCATTCCTCTAGTAGGGGAAGGGGTTTTGATTCAACTTGTTGCACTCCAGCAGTGAAATGTCTGGTAAAAAAAAGGTTGTGAAAGGACTGGGTAGAGGAAAAAACACCCATGCCATGTCCTCTTCCAGTCCAAATGTTGGATCTGTTGGTGCCAGACCCAATACCAGCATTTTTGGCACAAGACATGTGCCCAGTTCTACTAGTAGCAGCAGCCATGTGCCTGCTGGTAGTAGTAGCAGTATCAGCAAGCCAGACTTGTCCATCTCCTCCGGTGGGCGGGTTATTTTTGACAATACGGCCATTGTGGACTGGTTGGCTGGCTCGCGGTCATCTCAGCAGGAAGACTCTGACGATCTTGCTTCAAGCCAGGTTTCGTTGGATTCCAGATCCTCTACAGTTCCTTGGCACAGTGACAGTAGTAATATGAGTATTTCTAGCGTTTCCATTCCATCATCTATGTCTTCACTCCCCCTTCCTAGCGGGAAGCCATCTTTCCTGAGAGTCCTAAGAGACATCTCCTCGGGTGCGAAGGAACATACTGAACAACATAGTGATGATGACTTGTTTTCCGCGAGTCAGCCAACGGAGTGTGTTGCGGTGGTGGAGGTGGAAGCGGTGTCCGAGACGCATAGCTGTGGTAGTGGGGGTGTTGGCGGTAGCCGCGGAGGCAGACGCAGTAACGAGGCATGGAGCCCGCCATGATGTCACATCACATTCACAACACAGTGACAGAAGTGGCGGGGATGATGAGGAGGGCTATGATGATGTTGTTTTAGACAGGACGTGGGAACCAGGTGACGAGGTGATCACGGCGTCAGAGGAGGAGGAAAGTAGTGGCGGCACTGGCAGTGATAAACAGCCAAGCCGAGGTAGGGGCAGAAGTAAATCTGCAAAACGTTGAAGCGGTAGGGTCAGCTCAGGAGCCGGTGACACTGCTGCTACTGGTGTAGGCTCCCGAAAAAAGCCTGCCAGACAAGGGGCAAGCTCGGGTGGTGGTGGTGGTGGACGTGGTACCACCTCTTTACGGTACTCTGCCGTGTGGCAATTTTTCTGTACTTTCCTGGAGGACGAAAACATGGCAGAGTGCCGTAGCTGCAAGCAGAAAGTAAGGCGTGGGCAGGGCAGCAATGTAGGAACTACCGCTCTACGTAAACACATGGAGCTGCATCACAAGGCCATGTGGGACAATCGACATGCCCCACCATCATGTACATCTAATGAAGACCCCTCTGCCGCTGCTGCTGCTGCTCCGAGTCCCTGTCATCTAAGTAGTAGCCAGGCCTTATCCACCATCTCGTTGTCATCATCATCATCACTGTCATCTAGTGCTCCTCCTACGTCCCGTCAGTTATCCATTACGGAATCGTTGTCCAATAAACAACAATATATACCCAGTCATCCACTGGTGAATGAATGCCATGACTAAGAGCACCAGCCGTGCTTGAAACGCGTAGGCCCATTTTACCTACCTAATACTGCCTTGACGCCAAGCCTGTTATTGAAATTTTAAACAAGTTTTTTGATACCAATCAAATTGGGAATACGTTCCTTTTTAAAGTACATCACTGCAGCGCTGGATCAAATCCTTTCTTTTTGTACTAGGTGGCGAATACCTAGCCGCCATTAATTCTCCAAAACAGCTGTCCCTGCCTTGCACAAGCACGTGGAGGAAAAGGTGGGCCAGTCCTTGCAATTATCCATGTGCAGCAGGGTACATGCCACCGTCGACACGTGGAGCAGCAACTATGGACAGGGACAGTACATGTCTTTCATGGCCCAATGGGTCAATATTTTGCAGTCCGATGCACCACCGCAGCAATGCCAGGCATTACCACCTCCACGCTTGTACCTTTCTGGTTCAACTCCGGACACAAGGCGCCTACCATCCTTCTCCTCCTACTACTCCTCCTCCTCCTTGCCCTCCTCAATGGAGGTCTTCCCGTCCCCGACAGGACACAGCGTATCTTCCACTCCTCCTCCCTCCTCTTTTCATAGGTGCAAGGTGAAGCGCCATAACGCTGTCTTACACCTGCTGAGCCTGGGCGAGAAAAGCCACACAGGGCAGGAGCTCCTTCTGTGCATCAAGGAGGAAATCGCACGCTGGCTGTCTCCTCTGAAACTCACACTGGGCAATGTTGTCTCAGATAACGGGAAGAACGTTGTGGCTGCACTGCGTCTAGGTCACCTGACACACGCTCCTTGCATGGCACATGTGATCAATCTGGTCATAACACGCTTCTTAAAGTCATATGTTGGTTTGAAGGGTGTGCTGGCCATGTCCAGTAGGGTTTGCGTTCGCTTTAGACGTTTGTATGCATTTAAGCACGCCCTCCTGGACTTGCAGCGTCAAAACAATCTCCCAGAACACAGCCTGATTTGCGACGTTCCAGCACGCTGGAATTCCACCCTGCACATGTTGGACCGTCTGTACGAACAGCGGAAAGCCGTGAATGATTTCCTGATGCAGTAGACGGGCAGCGTTTGGAGCCAGTGTAATTTCGAGCTCAGGCACTGGCAGCTGGTTAGAGACGCATGTCGCGTTTTGAGGCCCTTTGAAGAGGCCACACAATTTGTGAGCCGTGACGCTAGCGGAATGAACGATGTTATGCCGCTGATATTCATTATGGAGCAAATGCTCACAGCGATGATTCAGCAAAGGATGGAGGAAGGATCACATCTGGCTATGGATGTTGAGGAGGAGGAGGAGGATGAGGATGAGGAAACAGGACCTGAAGAGGAGCTGGATTTGGAGATGGAATCACAGGAAGGGATAGGGGACGAGGCAGCCGCACAACATGACAGTGATGATGACGAGTCTGACGACGACCTTGATGATGGACAACCATGGCAGTATGGGGCGGAGATGGAACCAACCGGGCCCTCTGAAACGCTGGCCAGGATGGCGAGCTGTATGCTTCGTTACTTGCGTGCTGACTGTCGTATTGTTAGCATGAAGCAAAGAGATGAGTACTGGATAGCCACACTTTTAGACCCTCAGTATAAAGCCAGAATGGGGGAGTTTTTTGCGCCCTCCGAGAGGGAGGCAAAATTGGCTTATTATCGAGAGAAGCTATGCAGCCAGCTTGTCACGGCTTTCAAACGGCAAACACCTGCTGCAAGCATGTCTGACCGGGGGGCCACTCTCTGCTCCCCACTGTCTCATCGTTCCACCACCTCTGGCAGAGCTACCTCTGCAATAGGCGGCAGCAGCGGCAGCAGCAGCAGCAGCAGCCAATTCAGTTTGGAAAATATGATGACAACATTTTTACATCCAATATCCCGACCTGACAGACATCGTAGTCACCAAAGGGATGTTCACCATCACCAGCACCTAAACAACCAGGTTCACTCGTACCTGGACTGTGCCCTTTCTCCATCAGAAATCCTGATCCCAGACCCTATGGACTTCTGGGTCAGCAGATTGGATCATTGGCAAGAACTGGCCCAGTTTGCCATGGGTGTACTGTCTTGTCCACCCTCCAGTGTAGCGTCAGAGAGGGTATTCAGCGCGGCAGGGGGCTTCGTCACCCCTAAGCGAACAAGATTGTCCGCCAACAGCTTTGAAAATCTCACGTTTCTGAAAATGAATCAAGCGTGGATCGGTGATGATTTTAAAACCCCTGTGCCTGATGCCACTGATTAGATCTGACATTGCTGCTGCTGCTGCTGCTGCCGCTGCCGCCTGCTACTGCCGCCTGCTACTGCCGCCTGCTACTACGCGATTCTGTCTTGTCCACTCTTTTTTTAATGTGCCGGTGTTGGTGCTGCTACTACTTCTACCACCAATCCACCCCCAGTGCCGTCTGCTACAAGCAGGCCTGCCCCACCACAGGGTTTTGTCTGTGACTGTCCAGTCTGTTTTAATGTGCTGCTACTACTACTACTACCACCCTTGCCAATACGTTGGCTACCTCTACTACCACCAATACACCTCCACTGCCGTCTGCTACAAGCAGGCCTGCCCCACCACAGGGCTTTGTCCTGTGACTGTCCAGTCTGTTTTAATGTGCTGCTACTACTACTACCACCCTTGCTGTCCGTTGGCTACCTCTACTACCACCAATACACCTCCACTGCGGTCTGCTACAAGCAGGCCTGCCCCACCACAGGGCTTTGTCCTGTGACTGTCCAGTCTGTTTTAATGTGCTGCTACTACTACTACCACCCTTGCTGTCCGTTGGCTACCTCTACTACCACCAATACACCTCCACTGCCATCTGCTACAAGCAGGCCTGAGGCAGCCCCACCACAGGGCTTTGTCCTGTGACTGTCCAGTCTGTTTTAATGTGCTGCTACTACTACTACTACCACCCTTGCTGTCCGTTGGCTACCTCTACTACCACCAATACACCTCCACTGCGGTCTGCTACAAGCAGGCCTGCCCCACCACAGGGCTTTGTCCTGTGACTGTCCAGTCTGTTTTAATGTGCTGCTACTACTACTACCACCCTTGCTGTCCGTTGGCTACCTCTACTACCACCAATACACCTCCACTGCCATCTGCTACAAGCAGGCCTGAGGCAGCCCCACCACAGGGCTTTGTCCTGTGACTGTCCAGTCTGTTTTAATGTGCTGCTACTACTACTACTACCACCCTTGCTGTCCGTTGGCTACCTCTACTACCACCAATACACCTCCACTGCCGGCTGCTACAAGCAGGCCTGCCCCACCACAGGGCTTTGTCCTGTGACTGTCCAGTCTGTTTTAATGTGCTGCTACTACTACTACCACCACCCTTGCTGTCCGTTGGCTACCTCTACTACCACCAATACACCTCCATTGCCGTCTGCTACAAGCAGGCCTGAGGCCAGCCCCACCACAGGGCTTTGTCCTGTGGCTGTCCAGTCTGTTTTAATGTGCTGCTACTACTACTACCACCATCCTTGCTGTCCGTTGGCTACCTCTACTACCACCAATACACCTCCACTGCCGTCTGCTACAAGCAGGCCTGGAGGGCTTGTGAAAAGCCATTGCTTGTTGCTTTTACATCCATGTATGGATGAACCCCGGCAGGCATTTGCCAATTAAAAGGGTACATTTTTGGAGGGCTTGGGAAAATCCATTGCTTGTTGCTTTTACATCCATGTATGGATGAACCCCGGCAGGCATCTGCCAATAAAAAGGGTACATTTTTGGAGGGCTTGTGAAAAGCCATTGCTTGTTGCTTTTACATCCATGTATGGATGAACCCCGGCAGGCATCTGCCAATAAAAAGGGTAAATTTTTTGAGGGCTTGTCAAAAGTCATTGCTTCTTCTTTTGCCACCTTATATGTATGAACCCTGGCAGGCATCTGCCGCCAAAAATGGTTAATTTTTGTACCTTTTTTAACAATGCATTAAGCATACAACATGCACAAGTGCAGTGGTTTCTGTTAGTTATCACCGTGTCCCATCCGTTTTCCTATAGCCATACATGTTGGCGTAACTTTGACACTAACTTTGCCTTAAAGACAGCTCAAAAGTACTTGGATACACTCGTGGGTGACCTAAGAGTGTTATACAGGGCTTCTAGGGCTTTTAAACAGTGTTATACACGATTTTTAGGGGCTTTCTTGAATTACAGGTTCGGTCAGAACTAGTTCGGTCCGAATCAAACTTTTTCATGAAATTCGGCGAACCAGCCGAACCGAACTTTTCATAAGTTCGCTCATCTCTAGTCGGTACGATTATGGTGATACCAGATATGTATTTTTTTTTTTTAATGTTTTAGTACTTTAGCACAATACAAACTTTTTTCTTCAAATAATTTTGTTTTCGCATTGCCGCATTCCAAAAACCATAACTTTTGTATTTTTATGTCGATGTATTTATATGTGCGCTTGTTTTTTGTGGGACAAGATGTAGTTTTTATTGGTACCATTTTGGGGTACATGGAAGTTATTGATGCAGAGCTCCAGCAGTGATCGCTCGGAAACACCTTCTGTTCCCATGCAATCACCGTGATGTAACTGTATGTAAAAAAAACAATGCTCCATGTGGCTTAAGGGGGTTAAAGACAGATACTTTGGAACTTAAGGTGGACCTGTCAGCACTCCTGTTTTAGTAAGTACTTGCATTTAAATAACAATGCTGGATTGTTTTTTGTCAGAACTCTGTGTTATGATTTGCCTTCGTTATTCATCCTTGAAATAATAATTTAACAACATTCCGTTTGTCAATAGGGCATGCCTCTACACCAGTATTTCCCAACTGGGGTGCCATGGCCGTGAGAACACTACAGGGGTGCCACGACACACCTCTAATCCAGCGCTTTTCAAACTGTGAGGCGTGCCCAGGGCTGGCCTTAGGATAAATGGCACCCTGTGCGAAATTAGTATTCGGCACCCCACCCCGATAAAAAAAAAAATGTATAATGCCCCCCACAGTATAATGCCCTATATAGTGCCCCCACACAGTATAATGCCACATTAGTGCCCCCCCATACAGAATAATAATATTTAATAATATTTTACAACCCCTTCAAGGACACAGTATTTTGTACTCTAATTGTGCACACACAGTATTATGCCTCCTAAGTGACACACACCGTATTGTGCCCCCTGTAGTACCCTTACACAGTATAATGTCCACTTAGTGGCCCCCACACAGTATAATGCCCCCTGCCCCTGGCTGCCACACACAGCCCCCCCTGTAGATAGTGCCCTCTGTAGATTGTGCCATACAGCTTCCCTGTAGAGAGTTCCATAATCCCCCACCTCTTTCTTGTAGATCGTGGCCATACAGCCCCCCACCTCCCCCTTGAAGACAGTGCCACCAAAAGAAAAAATTTTACTCACCTAGGCGCGGTTCCTACGAACGAACTGAGCTGCTCCACGACAGGCTCCTTGCATAGGCCGGCATGATCCTGTAGCCTAGCAAAGGGTTTCCAAAACTTTTCGAACTTGAGGCACCACTGGAAAAATAAAATTTCCTCAGGGCACCCCTACCAAAAATAGTTTTTGAGAAAGACAGAAAACAGCTAAAAACAAGCACTACACTCATAGGGTATGTTCACACAGCGTTATTTCTGAGGAAAAAAAAATCTGCCTCAAAATTCCCTCAGTTATTGAACTTACAGCATTGTTTGACTTTTTTTTTGTGTTTTTTTAAGCCGTTGAAGCTGATGCAAAAGACGCAGGCAAAAATGCACTTCAAACGAGCGCCGCACTTATTTTCTGCCTCCTATTCATTTCAATTGGAGCTCAGAGGTGGATACCACTTGAAGACTATCAGCCCCCCACTCACAGTAAAATGACCATCATCCCCCCACTCACAGAAAATTGACCATCAGCCCCTCTCACAGTAAAATGACCATCAGTCCGCCACTCAGATTCCCCTTGTAGATAGTGCCAAACGGCCCCCTGAAGATAGTGCCACACAGCCCCTTGTAGGTAGTGCCACACAGCCCCCTTGTAGGTAGTGCCACACAGCCCCCTTGTAGGTAGTGCCACACAGCCCCCTTGTAGGTAGTGCCACACAGCCCCCTTGTAGGTAGTGCCACACAGCCCCCTTGTCGGTAGTGCCACACAGCCCCCTGGTAGGTAGTGCCACACAGTCCCCTGGTAGGTAGTGTCACATAGCCCCCTGTAGTGCCACACAGCCCCTTGTAGGTAGTGCCAGACAGCCCCCTGTAGGTAGTGCCACACAGCCCTCTTGTAGGTAATGCCACACAGCACCTTGGGAGGTATTGCCACACAGCCCCCTGGTAGGTAGTGCTACACAGCCCCCTTGTAGGTAGTGCTACACAGCTCCCTTTTAGGTAGTGCCACATAGCCCCCTGGTATGTAGTGGCACACAGCCCACAGCCCCCTTGTGGATAGCAAACCCGCTTCCTGTAGATAGCACCACATATATGCACAGAGACATCAAGCGCTCCATCCAGGAGCGGAATCCCCGGCCACAGGGGGATTCCGCTCCTTCAGGGAGCTACAGTGGCGCCAGTAGAAAGCAGAGCAGGAAGATACCTCCCTACTTTGCTATAGTGGCATTTCTACCGCTGTAGCAGCCACAGTGGCTGCTAGCGGCGCAGCTGGCCATGGGGAGGGGGTCATGCCTGGTGTCTCCGCTAGAAGCCGCTATAGCTGCTACAGCGGTAGCGATGCTACTGAGTGAAGAAGTGCCCGGGCGGAAAAGCAGCTGCTGAGTCACCCGCCGGGTGCTTCTGAAACAAGCAGGGGAAGGGAGCCAGCGCAGCGCCCCCTTCCACCTGCTGGAGCGATGCGCCGTGTGCAATGTCACAGGTTACACACCCCTAAGGCCGGTCCTGGGCGTACCTCACTGGTAAAGTGCGCCCAACAGCTTGGTGAGGCGCCAGGCCGATCACTTCACCTGTATTTAAAGCTTGATTCTTGCTTGCGCTGATAGCAAGCATCAGCGCTGCGCAGGGATCCAGTCATTATAGTTTAGCTGCTATAAAGGGCAGCTCCACCTTCTCCTACTTGTTGCGTACTTCAGGGAGTAAGAGAAGTAAGGAGACAGGCACGCTGCCTTTAAAGAATCCGGCCCTGAAAGATCACGGTAAGTCTTGGCAAATCATTAAAAATGGCAGCTGGCTATTTTACTAGTAAATAGCCAGCTGCAATTTAACTATTATGCATGACCGAGAGTAAACCTAAGCCAGCCAGAGCGCAGAGAGTCCTGCACTCTGGCTGGCGTACAAGGGGTTCCTCATGTTCTGCATATGACCGCGATTGCAGGGACTCCATCATTACAGAAGATGTTCTGCACTCTGGCGCACAGAGCCCCGAGATGCGCCACAACTGTGTGTCAAACACAGGGGTTACTAGAATTCATTGACTTGCTTTTGAATGTTGGCCAATGAACTCTAGTAACCTGGGTCACGTGATGTAAATCAGCCAATAAGAAGTTATTGTCTGGTTTACTCTGCCAGGGAAGCATATCTGGGGATGTAAGTATGATTTTATTATTATTATTATTATTATTATTATTATTATTATTATTATATTATTATTAAATTATATTTGTTTCTGGGTTTTTTCTTGTTTGTGCTTTTTTACAGGTTTACTAGGATCGCTTTGGTCAACAATGAGAGTTGTTGTTTTTTTTTATCTCAATAAAAAAAATCTATATCTGTGTCTTATTTTAAAACCTTAATACTATCTAAATACTACTGGTCGGGTATTAAATTGTACCTGCTCTCCCCTGGTGGGGTTGGGTACTGAGGTAATAAAAGGGTGTTAGTGTTAGCCTTTATAGCGGCTAACACTAAGCCCTGCCTTAGTATTGGACGCTGTCAATCAGACAGCAGCAATTACTAAGACAATTGTATTTTAAAGCTATGTAAAACTTTGAGCACAATTTTTTTTTTTTACATAAAACAAAGTTTTAGAGGGTTTTAGACAACTTTTTAATTGTTTTTTTTTTACTTTTTGAAATACAGAGCCTATGTATCCTGGATACTTCCTGTATCTTACACTCACAACCGACTCCGTCATGAACTTAGAGGTGATCAATAACAGCTGGATCTTTTTTGTCAGAAACACACAGGTCCCGTTGTCACTGAAGCCATCAGTCTTGCTGACCTGACGGATTCGGGTTTGAGTGCAATATACAGCTTCTTTTTATCCAGGATACATAGAAGCTGTACCTCAAAAAGTATTTTTTTTCAAAATAAAAAACAATTAAAAAGTTGTCTAAAATCCTCTAATACGTTGTTGTATATATAAAAAAAAGTTTTAAAAATAGACAGACTTTGAAATTTTCTTTAATTGAAATAAAGAAAAACCCACACAACCTTCGTTGACCTTTTAAATGCTGGTCATCGTAGTCCACCAAATCCGACGTAATCCAAAGCAAACTTAGGGAACCTGTAAAATACCACAAATAACAACAACAAAAAACACATTGATATACAAATAATACTTAGTACTTCTTGTTTTTAGCCGTTTTTTTTGTCTTTTGGTAAATATTATTTGGTAGAGGTGCCGTAAGGAAAAACATTTTTTCCAGGGGTGCCTCGAGCATGAAAAGATTGGGAAACTCTGCTCTACACAGTATGGCACTGACTAATCAGACTATATAGGAAAGAACTCTTTCCACAAGGGGAATGGTAATGCCCAGTTGTCAGTTCACTCATATAGAGAGTTCCATGAAAAGGTGCTCCAAAATTGTTATTTCATGGTATTTACTAACATTTGTCTGGAGAGATAATAGTACTTTTTTAATACTCACATCATCTTGTATAAATAGTTTATGCTCACCTCAAGCTGCAAGTCACGACTTCTCATGACAGCCATGTTCTTCTCTTCACTAAGTTGAGCATATCTCATAGCTAAGTTATAATTATCATCCTTTACTTTGATTAACTCATCATTGCAGTTGTTTCGCTCTTCCTTCATTTTGTTGTAACGTTCCTGAAATGTCATCAGTTCTAAGTTTACCAGCTTTAACTGTTTTCTCTCATCCTCCAAAAGTCTTGAGCTAGCCACAAGTTCACACTTCTGTACTTCCTTTGTCTTTAATTGTTGCTGTAATTTTATGACTTCATTCATCAGGAACTGTGTGAGAGCTTCATGCCCTTCTTCCACTAAAAAAAAAAGGATATCATGAGCATTGGCATGGATACTGCACATGAAGCTTCAAACTGTATTTGACTAGCATTAGCTTTATAGTGATTAATGTAAAATTGTTTCATCTTTATACTATATCTTCATATATTTTGCAACCTGGAAAACTAGTAGTATAGCTGCTGCAGCAGTCTATTTTTAACCAGTATCCAACGGCAATCAGCCCCAGTTCTGTGGAGACTCTAGACGCAACAGACCTGCAGTAATAGATGCATTGGGGAGGGCACAGTATGAACTACCGCTGGCCAGCGTCAGGACCCGGAAGCAGTAAATACATATATACATATACATGCATACAAATGCAGTATATACACATACAAACATGTGTGTATGTATGTATGTATGTATATATGTATGTATGTATGTATGTATGTATGTGTGTATGTATGTGTGTGTGCATATACACTACCGTTCAAAAGTTTGGGGTCACCCAGACAATTTTGTGTTTTCCATGAAAACTCACACTTATATTTATCAAATGAGTTGCAAAATGACTAGAAAATATAGTCAAGACATTGACAAGGTTAGAAATAATGATTTTTATTTCAAATAATAATTTTCTCCTTCAAACTTTGCTTTCGTCATAGAATGCTCCATTTGCAGCAATTACAGCATTGCAGACCTTTGCCATTCATCTAGCTGATCATTTGCTGAGGTAATCGGGAGAAATTTCACCCCATGCTTCCAGAAGCCCCTCCCACAAGTTGGATTGTCTTGATGGGCCCTTCTTGCCTACCATATGGTCAAGCTGCTCCCACAACAGCTCTATGGGGTTGAGATCTGGTGACTGCACTGGCCACTCCATTACAGATAGAATACCAGCTGCCTGCTTCTTCCCTAAATAGTTCTTACATCATTTGGAGGTGTGCTTTGGGTCATTGTCCTGTTGTAGGATGAAATTGTCTCCAATCAAGCGCTGTCCACAGGGTATGGCATGGCGTTGCAAAATGGAGTGATAGCCTTCCTTATTCAAAATCCCTTTTACCTTGTAAAAATCTCCCACTTTACCAGCACCAAAGCAACCACAGACCATCACATTACCTCCACCATGCTTGACAGATGGCGTCAGGCACTCTTCCAGCATCTTTTCAGTTGTTATGCGTCTCACAAATGTTCTTCTGTGTGATCCAAACACCTCAAACTTCCATTCGTCTGTCCATAACACTTTTTTTCAAACTTCCTCTGTCCAATGTCTGTGTGCTTTTGCCCATATTAATCTTTTCCTTTTATTAGCCAGTCTCAGATATGGCTTTTTCTTTGCCACTCTGCCCTGAAGGCCAGCATCCCGGAGTAGCCTCTTCACTGTAGACGTTGACACTGGCGTTTTGCGAGTACTATTTAATGAAGCTGCCAGTTGAGGACCTGTGAGGCGTCTATTTCTCAAACTAGAGACTCTAATGTACTTGTCTTGTTGCTCAGTTGTGCAGCGGGGCCTCCCACTTCTCTTTCTACTCTGGTTAGAGCCTGTTTGTGCTGTCCTCTGAAGGGAGTAGTACACACCGTTGTAGGAAATCTTCAGTTTCTTGGCAATTTCTCGCATGGAATAGCCTTCATTTCTAAGAACAAGAATAGACTGTCGAGTTTCATATGAAAGCTCTCTTTTTCTAGCCAATTTGAGAGTTTAATCGAACCCACAAATGTAATGCTCCAGATTCTCAACTAGCTCAAAGGAAGGTCAGTTTTATAGCTCCTCTAAACAGCAAAACTGTTTACAGCGGTGCTAACATAATTGCACAAGGGTTTTCAAGTGTTTTCTAATCATCCATTAGCCTTCTAACACAGTTAGCAAACACAATGTACCATTAGAACACTGGAGTGATGGTTGCTGGAAATGGGCCTCTATACACCTATGTAGATATTGCATTGAAAACCAGACGTTTGCAGCTGGAATAGTCATTTAGCACATTAACAATGTATAGAGTGTATTTTTGATTAATTTAATGTTATCTTCATTGAAAAAAACTGTGCTTTTCTTGCAAAAATAAGGAAATTTCTAAGTGACCCTAAACTTTTGAACGGTAATGTAGATTCCCATTTGAACTAGCTTTTTGATAATATTATTCTGTGAAGTATATATAAAAAGTATACTGCTCACTGTGAATGTTTAACGTAAAGATGTAATTTGTTAATGTTTTTCTTCAATTGAATTGTCTGATTAAGATCAATTAATGATTAGGCGGCAAAAAAGATTGTTCTCCATAGGAAGTGTCCAACTGTTATATACATTATTAACTGCACGTCAAGGTGAGCAGTAACTTTGCGCACCTTGACGTGCAGTTACGTCTGAACTTTGACTGTTAATCGCTGCGCGGCACTACACCACAGCGACGGTTAACTGTGCAGTGCATCAGCCCTGCAGTCCCTGTTGCCGATCAGCGGCTCATCGCCGCTCATTTAGGCAGTTAACCCCTTTGATGCGGCGGTTGATTGCAATCGCCGCATTTAAGGAGTTTACAGCAGATCGCCAGCCCCCACATGAAATCAAGGGGGCTGGCGATGGTTGCCATGGTAACTGGAAGCCAAACAATACAGCCCGGAGGCTGGTCCACATAGGCTTCCTGTCAGAGTGACTGTCACGTCACAATGACAGTTAGAATACATTACACTACGTGTAATGTATTCTAGCTGCGATCAGAGCTGCAAGTCTTGTAGTCTCCTAGTGGGACTAGTAAAAAAAAAAGTATAAATAAGTTAATAAAAATGTTTTATAAAAGTTTAAAAATAAAGGTTAGAAGTTACATAAACAAAAAATGCTTTTCTTCCTATAATAAGAGTTTTATTATAGGAAAAAAATGAACACAAAAAAAAAGTACACATATTTGGTATCGCCACGTTCGTAACAACCCAAGCTATAAAACTCTAATATTTTTTTTCCTGCACGGTGAACACCGCAAAAAAAATAAGTAAAAAACAATGCCAGAATCACTATTTTTTGGTCACCACCCCTCATAAAATATACAATAAAAAGTGATCAAAAAGTAATCACATGTACCCAAAAATAGTACCAATAAAAACTACAACACGTCCCGCAAAAATAAAAAAGTTATGGCTCTCAGAATATGTTGACACAAAAAATAATACATTTTATAGAAAAGTGATTTTATTGCGCAAACGCTGCAAAACACAAAATAAAAACTATATACATATGGTATCGCCGTAATCGTATCGACCTGCAGAATAAAGTAAAATTGTCTTTTATAGCCCAGGGTGAATGCCGTAAAAAAAAATAATTAAAAAACATTGTCAGAATTAATGCTTTTTGGTCACCTTGCTTGGAAAGGGGAGAAATTTCCACAACCTATTGCAGGAAAATATTATGGGCCGGTTTGTGGAAGTCCCGACTAGAGGTGAAGCTCTGTTGGATCTGGTCATTTCCAATAATGCAGAGCTTGTTGGGAATGTCAATTTTCGTGAAAACCTTGGTAACAGTGATCACAATATAGTTACATTTTACCTATACTGTAAAAAACAAACACAGGCTGGGAGGGCAAAAACACTTAATTGTAAGAAGGCCAATTTCCCGAGGATAAGAGCTGCAATTCAGGAAATAGACTGGCAAGAACTAATGTCAAATAATGGTACAAATTATTTTCAAATCTAATTTGGGTAATTATAGTGCAAAATTTATTCCTATAGGTAATAAGTATAAACGACTAAAATTAAACCCCACATGGCTTACACCTTCTGTAAAAAGGGAAATACATGACAAAAAAAGGGGCATTTGAAAAATACAAATCTGAGGGTACAGCTGTAGCCTTTTTAAATTATAAAGAGCTTAATAAAATCTGTAAAAAAGTAATAAAATCAGCAAAAATACTAAATGAAAGGCAGATGGCCAAGGATAGTAAAACAAATCCTAAAAAATTCTTCAAATATATAAATGCTAAAAAGCCAAGGTCTGAACATGTAGGACGGCTAGATAGTGGGAATGGGAAGTTGGTCACAGAGGATCAAGATTAGACAGAGTTACTAAATGGGATCTTTAGCTCTGTATATACAACAGAAGAAAGAGCAGCTGATGTAGCCGGTGCCAGTGCTGTTAATATAATAGTTAATATAATGAATTGGATGAATGTAGATATGGTCCAAGCTAAATTAAATAAAATAAATGTACACAAGGCCCTGGGACCAGATGGGATACACCCTAGAATTCTTAAAGAGCTTAGTTCAGTTATTTCTGTCCCCCTCTTCATAATATTTAGAGATTCTCTAGTGACTGGTATAGTGCCAAGGGACTGACGCAGGGCAAATGTGGTGCCTATTTTCAAAAAGGGCTCTCGGCCTTCCCCGGATAATTATAGACCAGTAAGCTTAACATCCATTGTGGGGAAAATGTTTGAGGCGCTATTGAGGGACTATATACAGGATTATGTGACAAAAAATAGCATTACAAGTGACAGCCAGTACGGTTTTACTAAGGACAGAAGTTGTCAAACCAACCTGATTTGTTTTTATGAAGAGGTGAGCAGAAGCCTAGACAGAGGGGCCGCGGTGGATATAGTGTTTTTGGACTTTGTAAAGGCATTTGACACTGTCCCTCATAGACGTCTAATGGGTAAATTAGGGACTATAGGTTTAGAAAATATAGTTTGTAATTGGATTGAGAATTGTCTCAAGGACCGTATCGACAGAGTTGTGGTCAATGATTCCTACTCTGAATGGTCCCCGGTTATAAGTAATGTACCCCAGGGTTCCGTGCTGGGACCACTATTATTCAACTCATTTATTAATGATATAGAGGATGGGATTGATATCACTATTTCTATTTTTGCAGATGACACCAAGCTATGTAGTAATGTTCAGTCGATGAAAGATGTTCGTGAATTGCAAGCGGATTTAAACAAACTGAGTATTTGGGCGTCCACTTGGCAGATGAAGTTTAATGCAGATAAATGTAAAGTTATGCATCTGGGTACCAACAACCTGCATGCATCATATTTCCTAGGGGGAGCTACACTGGGGGAGTCACTTGTTGAGAAGGATCTGGGTGTACTTGTAAATCATAAACTAAATAACAGCATGCAATGTCAATCAGCTGCTTCGAAGACCAGCAAGATATTGCCGTGTATTAAAAGAGGCATGGACTCGCGGAACAGGGATATAATATTACCACTTTACAAAGCATTAGTGAAGCCTCATCTAGAATATGCAGTTCAGTTCTGGGTTCCAGTTCATAGAAAGGATGCCCTGGTGTTGGAAAAAATACAAAGAAGAGCAACGAAGCTAATAAGGGGCATGGAGAATCTAAGTTATTGTAATGTCGGGGTAGGGAGACAGACAGGTGAGCCCTAATCTACCCGCCACTGAGTCCCTGCCTATTTGCACGGCCCGTCCTAGGCGACGGCGTACAACAAGGCGACAGTCCGCAATATGTGCACGACAAACAGACAAGGGTGCACAGAAGCTAAGGGAAATGGGGCAGTTTCCCACGGCAACACCGTGAGCAACAAGAGTAGTGAACGAGCCGAGTCAAACCAGGAGTGTACGAGGTACCAAACGCAGAGCAGGAGCGTAGTCAGTAAAGCCAGGGTCGATATGAAGCAGAGGTCAATAGTAATGGCAGGAGCAGCAGAGCCAGGAAACAAGAAAGAATCACAGGCAAAGACAAGCAGGAAATGGAGGTATAAATAGACCGAGGGCGGGAGCTAGAACCGACTGGCCAGGCTGTGATAGGTTCTACCACTCCTAAGCCTACCAGCCTGAGTGGTAGCAGATCGAGTCACTTTATCAGACCTAGGAGCATGTGCAGACTGATTAACCACGGGCGTCGACACAGAAGCTGTGTCTGGCAGATCCTTTACAGTACCCCCCCTTTAATGAGGGACCACTGGACCCATCCTAGATGAACCTGGCTTATTGGGGAACCGAAGATGGAACCTCCTGATCAATACCCCAGCGTGAACATCCCGGGCGGGTACCCAAGTCCTCTCCTCAGGCCCGTATCCTCTCCAATGGACCAGGTATTGGAGGTAGCCTTGGACCATCCTGCTGTCCACAGTCTTGGTCACCTCGAATTCTACCCCTTCAGGGGTGAGAACAGGGACCAGAGGTTTCCTCGAGGTAACCAAGGACGGGGAGCAGCGTTTCAGGAGGGAGGCATGAAACACGTTGTGTATTTGAAAAGACGGGGGTAAATCCAGCCAGAAGGAGACAGGGTTAAGGACCTCAATGACCTTGTTCGGCCCTATATACCGGGGAGCACATTTTTTTGGACGGAACTTTGAGGCGCAAATTTTTTGAAGACAGCCACACCAGATCCCCGACCACAAACAAGGGGTTAGCAGAACGTCTTCTTTCTGCCTGAGTCTTTTGTATGCTCTGGGACACATCTAGGTTCTTCTGAACCTGGGCCCAGACTGTGCACAGTTCCCGATGAACGACATCTACCTCGGGATTGTTGGAACCACCAGGTGAAACGGAGGAGAACCGTGGATTAAACCCAAAGTTACAGAAAAAGGGGGAGACCCCTGACGAGTTACTGACCCGGTTATTAAGGGAAAATTCGGCGAGGGGAATGAAGGAGACCCAATCATATTGACAGTCAGAGATAAAACACCTTAAATATTGTTCTAGAGACTGATTAGTCCTCTGAGTTTGGCCATTAGTTTCAGGATGGAAGGCCGAGGAGAAGGACAGATCAATCTCCAGCTTCTTACAGAAAGCTCTCCAAAACAATAAAACAAATTGTACCCCTCTGTCAGAAACAATATTGACAGGAACCCCATGGAGACGCAGGATGTGTTTGACAAACAAGGTAGCTAACGTCTTGGCATTGGGTAGTTTCTTGAGGGGCACAAAGTGGCACATCTTACTGAAGCGGTCTACTACAACCCACACCACGAACTTGCCTTGAGATGGAGGCAAATCAGTGATAAAATCCATGGAGATATGGGTCCAAGGTCTCTGGGGAATGGGCAAAGAACATAGTAAGCCCACTGGTCGGGACCTGGGAGTCTTGGACCTAGCACAAATTTCACAAGCGACAACGTAGGCCTTAACGTCTTTAGGCAACCCAGGCCATCAATAGTTTCTAGCAATGAGGTGCTTGGCACCCAGGATGCATGGATGGCCAGATAGTGCAGAGTCATGATTTTCCCTGAGTACCCTTAGCCGGAATTGCAGGGGAACAAACAGCTTGTTCTCAGGAAGGTTCCCAGGAGCTGAACCTTGATCAGCCGCAATTTCGGAGACTAAGTCAGAATCAACAGAGGATATTATTATACCTAGGGGCAAAACAGAAGCAGGATCTTCCTCTGAACGAGGGCTGGCCACTTGAAGCATGTAAGATTGAATTCCCAGAGGTAGGTTTACGGTATAAACTGCTTACAATGTTAGGTTCTGAAGAGTCACCCGTTAGTGTAATATCAAGAAAAGATAAAGATGTTGAATTTTTATTGTATGTAAACTTTAAATTGTCCTCATTATTGTTTATATACACTACAAATTCCTCAATTGCTGTGTATGAACCTGACCAAATGATCAATATATCATCAATGAAACGACCGTAATAATGTATATCTTTTGAAAATAGATTAGAATTGTTATAAATGTAGCGTTCTTTCCACCAAGTTACATAAATATTAGCTAATGAAGGGGAAAGTTTAGCCCCCATGGAGCATCCCAAACTTTGTAGATAAAAGGAATTATCAAACAAAAAGTAATTATGTTTTAATAGATGAAAAGTGACACTAAGAATATATTCTTTAAGATTGTCTGAATAGTTGGTATATTTGTGTAATTGATCACTAAGAGCTACAATGGCTTTGTCATGTGGAATAGATGAATATAAGGCACTAATATCACATGTAACCCAACTAAAAGTATCCGACCACTTTAATCTGTCCATTATTTGAAGAACATTAGTGCTGTCTTTAATATAGCTAGGGGCTCTCTTAACAAGAGGTTGCAGTAAATTATCTAACCACTCCCCCAAACGTTCATTTAATGAGTCTATGCTAGAAACTATTGGTCTTAAAGGCGGTGGAAAAATCTCTTTTTGAATTTTGGGGAGAGAGTGAAAAAAAGGTATTACTGGAAAATTTTTATTGAGATATTTAGTTTCTTTTTCTGAGAGAATACCTAAAGAACAACCCTCTTGAATGACTTTAGCTAATTTGCTTTTGAAAATGTTAGTGGGATCTGAATCAAGTTTTTTATATGTATTTGTATCTTTTAATAATTCCATAACCAATTTTTTATAGAGTTCAGAATCCATAATAACTACTGACCCTCCCTTGTCTGCATTTTTTATTGTTATATTTTTATTTTCATGTAATTCCTTCAAAGCTAAATTTTCCCCTTTTGAGAGATTATAAATGGGAATCTTTTTCTCTTGGTATAGAGATTTTAGAGCTTCCTCTATAGCCGTTTGGAAATCATCCATAGCATTGGATCTGCATGTTAAAGGATAAAAATCAGGGTTAGATAAAGAAATTTGGTTAGTGAGAAAAATTGACAGTTCCGTGGAAGCAGAGCTTTCTTTTTCCAAGGTTTGCAAATTCATAATCGTCATCTGTTCTTCGAATATAAAGTTGTCAAAGTCATTTGTTGCTGATAAATTACTTTTCTTTTCCAATGGCAGAATAGTATCTTCTTTCAAAAAATATTTCTTGACAGTTAGTAGTCGTACAAACTTATTGACATCAATTAAAGTCTGATATAGATCAAAACTTCTGGTTGGTACGAAGTTGAGTCCTCTTTTCAATACTTTTAATTGGTTGGGATTGCATATATATGCTGATAGATTCACAACTGTAAAATCATTACTATGATGTGCAGCTGTAGCAGTAGTTGTATTTTCTCTATGCATAGTAATATCTTGATTAGTATGATGTGGATTTGAGCCTTTATTTGCACTTTCTCCATGCATAATCGTGTCTTGATTAGTGTGATGAGGATTTGAGGATCTTATGCCTTTATTCACACTTTCTTCATACATAGTTGTGTCTTGATGAGGATTTGAGGATCTTATGCCTTTATTCACACCTATTATTTGTAAATTCTCCTTTTCGGATACCTGCTGTTTCCTCTTGAAGGTTCCCCTAGATCTTCTTGTACGCGTCCGCGTCCGCCTGGCTCTAAAAAAGTGGTAGTGCGTGTGTCACCAAAATCTCGTGACTGGATCCTTGCCCTAGATGGGGGTAGGGACCCCCTCGGGATCTCGGTCATTGCGTTTCCCAAATAGCCATCCGAGTCCGATGCCACATCCGTGGAGTCATAGTCAGAGGACGAGAAATTCACTCTGTTCGTGTGTCTTTTCCATTTTTTGTCTTGATTTCGGTTTTTTTAAATGGATTGCAATCCTGCGTTATGCCTGCGGAAATTTTTCCAGGTGTAAACGCTGTTTTCCTTGTAATCTCTGATATCACGTTCAAATTTATTGCGTTTTATTCTCATTATATCTTCTTCAAGATGGTATATATTCTCCTTAATTTTAGTATTAAGGTCGTCATAATTGCTTAGATGGTTCAGTTTTGTTAAACTGTTACGAATTTCTTTTATGGTGGTTTCAACATCATTTAATTTAATTTTCTCATGTTTTATGATGAGATTCATGAGTTTGAGTGAAGCGTCACTGAGAATGTCATCCCAATCTGAATTCAGTGTTGTAAATGGTTGTAGGGGATTTATGAATACGCAGACCTCTTGGAACCATGTTCTTATCCACATATGATTGCAGAGTTATACTATCCCACCATATTTTAATTTGTTGGCTGAGATTTCTTTCCAAGTCATGCATTAATTTGGTTAAATTGTAATTAACATCATTAGTCAGCACATGTTTGTCTGAAAAAAGGGTGGCAGCCCGATTAAGTCTTTCTTGACTGTTGATATCTATTAATTCAAAAGCTTTCAAGCTTGTGGATATCGGAATGTTCGTTTCCATTGTACAATTTGAAAATATAAACAAGTCTATATAGACTATCGGATGTGGAAAACTTAGTCCGAATTGACCATATAGTAATAAGTAGTACAGCTAAGATTACAATTTATTTCTGATTTCAGCATTGGTTTGTTTTCACAGACTGTGAGAAAAAATCCTTGCTTGGGATTATGGTATGGGGAGCATTAAACTTAGGTAATGACGACCAACAAAGTGAAAAAATGAAAAAAGTTTTACCAAAAGTTTTGCTCACCTCATAACCTTCATACTAGATTGCGTTATTCCAATGCGTTTTGATGAAGTTTGATAAATACCAATGTAGGCATAAGAAATCCAAAAAGCTGTAGGTGCTCGTAGATCCTCCTGAGCTTAATCCTGTGTCGACAGCAGGCTATAGAAACAAAAATGGTGTGTAGAAAAGGCAGATCCAGCACATTTAAAAATAGGGATAAAACAACAATCCCGGGACCACGCTTACGCGTTTCAGACCACTAGGGTCCTTAATCATAGCATACTGAATGAAAATAAAATTCACATATATATAGTCAAGAAACTCAATCACATGATTACTTTGGGCTGGGTTAGAAAATTTTAACCCTATCTAGTGGAGAACAAAACTTATAAACAGAACTTATGTCGTAGTTATCTCTTAATGTCAGAAATCACAAAATTATCTTACTGCAATAATATATATTATCACAGATAGCACATGAATAAATAGCTGTTACAGAAAAGAAACTTCTTTTTAAAAGTATACGTTGAAGGAGTGTCTATATATCTCTTAGTTATATTTCCATGGTTGGAGCCTAGTAGATTGGTAAGCTAGTTAGTTAGACACCAGGTGTATAATGACGTCAAGTTTAATTGGAGAACAGGTATTTTATGCATAAATGGTTACTAGAATATAATTATGTGTGACAAACTTTTGCCATACTATTTTCGTATTAATGATAAAAAGTACCAAGCATCAAAAACAATTTGCAATATATATTGTTATAGGATGTGTTTTATATAAAGATTTCTCTGAATATATAAATTTTATTATTTTTCAAAAAGTGAAAAATGTGTATATAACGCACCTCAGTTGTATCTCAATGATCATTACAAAAACAGATATGTGCTATCTGCTGGATTAATGAATTTGGTGAAGATTGAAAAATTTATTGAGATTAACCTAGAGAAAACACCTATAGCAACAGAGTTAACCAAAAAATTTGGCATGTGTGAATAGGTTCTATTTATGCTATCTCCGTGGTGCTATCTCATGCACCTGAGGCCAATATATTTTTGATCCAACCATATGCTCGGGCGGACCGACTTTCATTGCCTAAACTGTATCTGAGCGAAGTCATCCCGCCGTAAAATCTATAAGCCTCACCTATGGCATCCAAATAGCAGGCCGGAACAGTTCTCTGGCACCTTCTCACCGATGACACTCGCCAAGATGGTGAATGCTTGTAACCAATTGGGGAAAGTATGTGGTATCAGCCTCCACCACCGCTTCTCCACATCCACCTTCTTACTTTCTACCCATTTAGGTTTGTCTAAATTAAACTTTTCCAAGGGTAAATGTGAGAAAATCTCTACATACTCATCCTTCCAGATTTTTTCTTTTACCGAGGACTTCAAATGAGCACCGAGCACTTCAAAACAAACATAAACCTCCCCCTTTGCCCTATCATCCAAACAAACCCGATTGACTACCGTGTCTTTATCAGTCTGTAATGATACCGCCACCCCCGACTCACGAACCACCGCCGTCTGCCCACTCCATCTATCTCCCATAGGCGGGAATGACGGACCCACAGCTTCTACCCACGCAGAAACTGGCAACAGACCTCCTATTAAACCAACGTGTTCACACAGCGAAAACAATTCCCACACTGCCCAACAGATCACAAAAAACTATTAGCATCCCCCCAAATTACATTACTGAAACAGGAATCCCTAGTTACTCCACCCAGTGACCCCCCCCCCCCCCACCCAGCCCGGTGTCCTAAATATAGCGGGAATCAAGCAAGCAAATTAAAGAGACTCACCAGGCTGCGCAGGAGCTCTGATTCTACAAAGTCGGAATAGGATCCAACAGTTGCCTTCCGAGTAGACCGTCATTCTCATCCGATTCACCCAGCGCTTGCGTCACGAATCCAGAAGTCGATCCCGAATGGCAGCTCTCTCCACCCTCTGCCCAAGTTGGAACAGTAGCTGATCTCGTAGCTCTCCCAGGCTGTCGTCTCTCGACTGCAGAGCCAGTCGGGAGCCGTCCACCGCCGTGGCCCCACACAACCACCGACTGTGGTCGGTGGGAAGTCCTAGAGTCTCCAACGCATTAACTGGCCCACCGCAGATCCGGGCGAAGGTATTCTGGGGCCACAGGGCGTCTCCTGCCTCATGGGGACAGGATCCCCTTCACCCCCTAGATCCGACTGGGAAACAGGATTCCTGCCAGACTGGGGTCTACGTCCAAGGTTCCTGCGCCGGACCCTGGGAGTCACTTCAGGGCTCAATCTGGATGGTGGCCTGGCCCGCTGCGGATGCGCCATTTGGGAATTGCAGTCCTGCAATCCCCAGCTGTCTCCCCTCTCCCTGGAAACATCCCCCTGTGCACCCCCAGTCGAGCGTGCAGGTGTACTAGGCCCGGCCGAGCCACCAAACAAACCAGCGAGTGTACAGAGCTGCTCCAGCAGCACAGCGATGTCAGCCATAGCGAACGGGAGATGATACGTGGGAGACCGGATGAACACAGGAGCGAGCAGTAATTACAACTGCTTGGTGTGCTCCTTCCGGTCAGACTGGTCTTGTCTCCCTCCCCTTCCTAAATCCCCTGACATGTGGCCTCCCCCTATGACTGTGACTCGTGTATGGCCATTCTGTATGTAAGACAGGGGCTGTTGAGGAAGAGCAATGTAAACCAATAACTCGTTAATAGCATAAATAGGGTTCCCAGGAGCTGGGGAAGCAGCCAGAGTTGATGGTTACTTTGTAGAGCAGGGTTGGGGAAACTTTTTCCTGCCAAGGGCCATGGCCGCCATCAGGGCAGTACTGGCGGTACTGCCGTCAGGGGCCCGGTTGAAAAAACATAGGCCCCTGCTCCACTGCTTCAATTCATTTGCTCACGGGCCCTTATGATTTCACTGTGGTGAAAGGAACACGTCCCATCACGTAGCCGGGGCCTGTTCTTTGCATCAAAGTGAAATCATAAGGGCCCGCTATTCACATAGAGCCCGCCCCTCCCCCTCCTCCACAGCGCCGTGACAGCGTGTGTGGAGGAGACAAGGGGAGGAGACGTCGTGAAGGCAGCGGGAGGTTTGAATCCAGTGAAGGCGTCAAGCAGCAGCAGAAGATCTCTGACACCGTGAGTATGTTAAGTCTGTGTCTGTATGTAATGTCTGTCAGGCTGCTGCTGCCCGGAGCCTCCTCACATCCCATCCCCCCAATAAAAAGCAATGTTACCCATGTCGGGACTATACACTCTCAGCTCTGCTTCATGGTCTTGTAATACCAGCAGCACTTCTTACCACTTATCTCCCAGGCTGTGTAAGCAGAGGGAGAAGATAGGTTTATTATCCCGTTACGCAGCACTGGAGAGAAGAGCCCTCGCTGCTAGTGATACAAAGCGGTGCTTCAGTGTCCGGAGGATCATACAGACCTGGGTAAGACACTTGCTTTCAATGGGGTGGGGGGTGGAACGGGGGAAGGGGTTAGATGACAATGGGGACAGGGGGATGATTGTGTAGTGGGTAGGAGATAATAATGGAGCGTGGATGACACTAAAGGAGACATTATACTAGGGGGAGGATAACTGGGGGAAAAGAGGATATCTGAAGGGAGGGGTAGAGGAAGGAGAGAGGATACCTGTTGGAGGGGGAGAGATCTTTAAAGGAACAGTGTCACGAAAAAAATATGTTTTACATCAGTTTGATTTTAGGGCTTTATTAAAAACTTTTATATTTATTTATGTTTTACTTTTTTTTATTTTTTAACTTTTTCTTCCCTGTGGGGGCTGCCATTTTTTTCTCCATTTCTGTATGTGTCGATTAACGACACATACAGACATGGAGTACGGAAGCTACAGTCCCATAGTGAATGCGAACGGGGCCCGTTCCATCCACTATGGTGTACGCCGTCTGTGCGGGAACGGCGCATGCGCCGCTCCCACACAGTCCAAGTTGAACTGTGCGCCGTCCGGCGCCATTTTCCTGTAGACCGGAAGTCGCGGCCGGACAGTAAGATTACTACTTCCGGTCGTGGCTTCCGGACTTGTGCACTTGGCGCGGCGGTAGCAGACGGAGCGGACGGACCGGAGGGAGCGGCGGCGACTGGAGCAGGTAAGTGATTTCTGTGTATGTAAGTGTTTTACTGTGTGTTTACTAGTGTATGTTAACCTACTACACTGTGTGTTAGCTCAAAAAATGGCGACACACAGTGTAGGAGGTTTGACCGTTCAATCCCCTCGTTTCTCCCGGCACTAGCCAGGATAAAGGAGGGGAGGATTCTGAGAGCTCACTAGAGCGAGTGAGTTTTCCCAAATTTTGCAGCATAAAGCAATGTGGTTGCTTTACCACATGCAATGCTGCAATTTTGGGAATTGCTCCATCTAGTGACCAGCACTGGGAAATATTATAAATTAGAATCTAATTTATAATATTTCCTGACTCGTGAAAAAAATAAAGAAAATTAGAACAATGTTTAATCACCTATACACTAATTGTTTAGCAACACATTCCCTTTAAGGCTATGTACACCTCTTTTTTTTTTTATACAAAAAAGTTTAATAGTGTGTGTTTTGAAACTTTGTAAATACTTTTTATTAAAAATTATTTTTACTTTTGGAGATACAGCTGCTTTGTATCCTGTATACAGAGCAGCTGTATCGTGCGCTGAGACCTGTATCCGTCAGGTCTAGGGGACTGATGGGTTCAGTGTCGGCGGGTCAGGATCCACCTGTTATCGATCAAATCTAAATTATGAACAGGGACACGTAGGACCTGCTGACACTGAACCCGTCAGTCCCGCTGACCTGACAGATAAAGGTTTCAGTTCATGATACAGCTGCTCTGTATACAGGATACAAAGAAGCTGTATCTCATAAAGTAAAAATAATTTTTAATAAAAAGTATTTACAAAGTAGCACCAAACAGACTTGTAAAACATGAACCCGTCAGTCCCGCTGACCTGACAGATAAAGGTTTCAGTTCATGATACAGCTGCTCTGTATACAGGATACAAAGAAGCTGTATCTCATAAAGTAAAAATAATTTTTAATAAAAAGTATTTACAAAGTAGCACCAAACAGACTTGTAAAACAACAAACACCACATTCAAATGTTTACATAGCCTTCAAACCTGTGGTGAGTAGTGACAGGGCCATAGGATAGATGGCGCCCCGCACAAAATTATCTTTCGGTGCCCCGCCACCATCATATAAAAAATGCCCTATAAAAAAGTATAATGCCCCCCACAGTATAATGCCCCTTTAGTTTCCCCCATACAGTATAATAATAATAATATAATCACAAAAAAGGCCATACTTACTAAGTGGGTGGGTGAAAACCCGTTCCCAGCAGGACGCAGACAGACCTGTCTGCGTCCTGCTGGGATCGGGTTTTCACCCACCCACCTAGTAAGTATGGCCTTTTTTGTGGTTATGAAGTTATCTATGTCCCATTCTTTCTGCTGGTGTTTTTAAATTAGGAACGAAAAGTTCTAGTTAGGGACTCGCAAGGCACTGGGAACCCTTGACGTTGGGTTGCGAGCTTTGCGTATTTTGGCCAAAATAACAACTAATACCCCATGTTTCATGGATATTTTTACTATATATACTTTTTTTCAGGACGCGGCCAGGTCTTATATGCTGGGAGGGCATGATGTGCTGGCATTTGGTTTGGCATGCAGAGCAGCCCACCTTAGCTAACAGTAGCGGCGTTACAAATAGGCTGTGATCCGGCAACATATGCTATGCCTGACGACCAGCACATTATCCCTCCACGTATTACACATAGTACTGACACCCCATGTACTATTCACAGCACTGACCCCTATTCATCACACAGTTCTGACACCTCCATACATACACATTTCTTTTTTACCACACATTCACACCCTAGTACTACACTGACACACATTTATTGCACACTTGTGAGCACTTAGTTCGCCACACCTCTCACTGCTAGTGGGAGTGGCTATCACTATTTAATTCACCCTCCTTCTGCAGCATTTCTTGACCTGTCTGCATCCTGCTGGGAACGGGTTTTCACCCACCCACTGAGTAAGTATGGCCTTTTTTGTGGTTTTGAAGTTATCTATGTCCCATTCTTTTTGCTGGTGATAATAATAATATATTATAACTCTTCCAAGGACACAGTATTTTGTCCTCTAATTGTGCCCACACAGTATTATGCCCTCTGGAGTGCCCCTACACAGTATAATGTCCGCTTAGTGGCCTCCACACAGTATAATGCCCCCTCCCCTGGCCGCCACACACAGTATATTGCCCCATGTAGTACCACTACACAGTATAATGGCCGCTTAGTGGCCCCCACACAGTATAATGCCCCCTCCCCTGGCTGCCACAGACAGTGCCATACATCCCCCCACCTCCCCCTTGTAGACAGTGCCATACATCCCCCCACCTTCCCCTTGTAGATCGTGCCATACAGCCCCCCACCTCCCCCTTGTAGACAGTGCCTTGCAGCCCCCACCTCCTCCTTGTAGACAGTGCCATACAGGGGCGTAACTAGGAAAGACTGGGCCCCATAGCAAACTTTTGACTGGGGCCCCCCCCCCTCCACTGGGTATCACACAACCCCCCTTGTAGATAGTGCCTCCCTATAGATTCCACCACACAGCGCCCCTATAGATAGCGCCATACACAGCCCCCTGTAGATAACGTCTTACAGACCCAAATCCCCCTGTAGATAACGCCATACAGCCCCCTGTAGATAACGCCATACAGCCCCCCTTAAGATAACGTCTTACAGCCCCGAATCCCCCCTGTAGATGACGCCATACAGAGTCCCCCCTGTAGATGACGCCATACAGAGTCCCCCCTGTAGATGACGCCATACAGAGTCCCCCCTGTAGATGACGCCATACAGAGTCCCCCCTGTAGATGACGCCATACAGAGTCCCCCCTGTAGATGACGCCATACAGAGTCCCCCCTGTAGATGACGCCATACAGAGTCCCCCCTGTAGATGACGCCATACAGAGTCCCCCCTGTAGATGACGCCATACAGAGTCCCCCCTGTAGATGACGCCATACAGAGTCCCCCCTGTAGATGACGCCATACAGAGTCCCCCCTGTAGATGACGCCATACAGAGTCCCCCCTGTAGATGACGCCATACAGAGTCCCCCCTGTAGATGACGCCATACAGAGTCCCCCCTGTAGATGACGCCATACAGAGTCCCCCCTGTAGATGACGCCATACAGAGTCCCCCCTGTAGATGACGCCATACAGAGTCCCCCCTGTAGATGACGCCATACAGAGTCCCCCCTGTAGATGACGCCATACAGAGTCCCCCCTGTAGATGACGCCATACAGAGTCCCCCCTGTAGATGACGCCATACAGAGTCCCCCCTGTAGATGACGCCATACAGAGTCCCCCCTGTAGATGACGCCATACAGAGTCCCCCCTGTAGATGACGCCATACAGAGTCCCCCCTGTAGATGACGCCATACAGAGTCCCCCCTGTAGATGACGCCATACAGAGTCCCCCCTGTAGATGACGCCATACAGAGTCCCCCCTGTAGATGACGCCATACAGAGTCCCCCCTGTAGATGACGCCATACAGAGTCCCCCCTGTAGATGACGCCATACAGAGTCCCCCCTGTAGATGACGCCATACAGAGTCCCCCCTGTAGATGACGCCATACAGAGTCCCCCCTGTAGATGACGCCATACAGAGTCCCCCCTGTAGATGACGCCATACAGAGTCCCCCCTGTAGATGACGCCATACAGAGTCCCCCCTGTAGATGACGCCATACAGAGTCCCCCCTGTAGATGACGCCATACAGAGTCCCCCCTGTAGATGACGCCATACAGAGTCCCCCCTGTAGATGACGCCATACAGAGTCCCCCCTGTAGATGACGCCATACAGAGTCCCCCCTGTAGATGACGCCATACAGAGTCCCCCCTGTAGATGACGCCATACAGAGTCCCCCCTGTAGATGTCTTACAGCCCCGAATCCCCCTGTAGATAACGCCACACAGAATCCTCCCTGTAGGTAACGCCACACAGAATCCTCCCTGTAGGTAACGCCACACAGAGTCCGCCCTGTAGGTAACGCCACACAGAGTCCGCCCTGTAGGTAACGCCACACAGAGTCCGCCCTGTAGGTAACGCCACACAGAGTCCCCCCTGTAGGTAACGCCACACAGAGTCCCCCCTGTAGGTAACGCCACACAGAGTCCCCCCTGTAGGTAACGCCACACAGAGTCCCCCCTGTAGGTAACGCCACACAGAGTCCCCCCTGTAGGTAACGCCACACAGAGTCCGCCCTGTAGGTAACGCCACACAGAGTCCGCCCTGTAGGTAACGCCACACAGAGTCCGCCCTGTAGGTAACGCCACACAGAGTCCCCCCTGTAGGTAACGCCACACAGAGTCCCCCCTGTAGGTAACGCCACACAGAGTCCCCCCTGTAGGTAACGCCACACAGAGTCCCCCCTGTAGGTAACGCCACACAGAGTCCCCCCTGTAGGTAACGCCACACAGAGTCCCCCCTGTAGGTAACGCCACACAGAGTCCCCCCTGTAGGTAACGCCACACAGAGTCCCCCCTGTAGGTAACGCCACACAGAGTCCCCCCTGTAGGTAACGCCACACAGAGTCCCCCCTGTAGGTAACGCCACACAGAGTCCCCCCTGTAGGTAACGCCACACAGAGTCCCCCCTGTAGGTAACGCCACACAGAGTCCCCCCTGTAGGTAACGCCACACAGAGTCCCCCCTGTAGGTAACGCCACACAGAGTCCCCCCTGTAGGTAACGCCACACAGAGTCCCCCCTGTAGGTAACGCCACACAGAGTCCCCCCTGTAGGTAACGCCACACAGAGTCCCCCCTGTAGGTAACGCCACACAGAGTCCCCCCTGTAGGTAACGCCACACAGAGTCCCCCCTGTAGGTAACGCCACACAGAGTCCCCCCTGTAGGTAACGCCACACAGAGTCCCCCCTGTAGGTAACGCCACACAGAGTCCCCCCTGTAGGTAACGCCACACAGAGTCCCCCCTGTAGGTAACGCCACACAGAGTCCCCCCTGTAGGTAACGCCACACAGAGTCCCCCCTGTAGGTAACGCCACACAGAGTCCCCCCTGTAGGTAACGCCACACAGAGTCCCCCCTGTAGGTAACGCCACACAGAGTCCCCCCTGTAGGTAACGCCACACAGAGTCCCCCCTGTAGGTAACGCCACACAGAGTCCCCCCTGTAGGTAACGCCACACAGAGTCCCCCCTGTAGGTAACGCCACACAGAGTCCCCCCTGTAGGTAACGCCACACAGAGTCCCCCCTGTAGGTAACGCCACACAGAGTCCCCCCTGTAGGTAACGCCACACAGAGTCCCCCCTGTAGGTAACGCCACACAGAGTCCCCCCTGTAGGTAACGCCACACAGAGTCCCCCCTGTAGGTAACGCCACACAGAGTCCCCCCTGTAGGTAACGCCACACAGAGTCCCCCCTGTAGGTAACGCCACACAGAGTCCCCCCTGTAGGTAACGCCACACAGAGTCCCCCCTGTAGGTAACGCCACACAGAGTCCCCCCTGTAGGTAACGCCACACAGAGTCCCCCCTGTAGGTAACGCCACACAGAGTCCCCCCTGTAGGTAACGCCACACAGAGTCCCCCCTGTAGGTAACGCCACACAGAGTCCCCCCTGTAGGTAACGCCACACAGAGTCCCCCCTGTAGGTAACGCCACACAGAGTCCCCCCTGTAGGTAACGCCACACAGAGTCCCCCCTGTAGGTAACGCCACACAGAGTCCCCCCTGTAGGTAACGCCACACAGAGTCCCCCCTGTAGGTAACGCCACACAGAGTCCCCCCTGTAGGTAACGCCACACAGAGTCCCCCCTGTAGGTAACGCCACACAGAGTCCCCCCTGTAGGTAACGCCACACAGAGTCCCCCCTGTAGGTAACGCCACACAGAGTCCCCCCTGTAGGTAACGCCACACAGAGTCCCCCCTGTAGGTAACGCCACACAGAGTCCCCCCTGTAGGTAACGCCACACAGAGTCCCCCCTGTAGGTAACGCCACACAGAGTCCCCCCTGTAGGTAACGCCACACAGAGTCCCCCCTGTAGGTAACGCCACACAGAGTCCCCCCTGTAGGTAACGCCACACAGAGTCCCCCCTGTAGGTAACGCCACACAGAGTCCCCCCTGTAGGTAACGCCACACAGAGTCCCCCCTGTAGGTAACGCCACACAGAGTCCCCCCTGTAGGTAACGCCACACAGAGTCCCCCCTGTAGGTAACGCCACACAGAGTCCCCCCTGTAGGTAACGCCACACAGAGTCCCCCCTGTAGGTAACGCCACACAGAGTCCCCCCTGTAGGTAACGCCACACAGAGTCCCCCCTGTAGGTAACGCCACACAGAGTCCCCCCTGTAGGTAACGCCACACAGAGTCCCCCCTGTAGGTAACGCCACACAGAGTCCCCCCTGTAGGTAACGCCACACAGAGTCCCCCCTGTAGGTAACGCCACACAGAGTCCCCCCTGTAGGTAACGCCACACAGAGTCCCCCCTGTAGGTAACGCCACACAGAGTCCCCCCTGTAGGTAACGCCACACAGAGTCCCCCCTGTAGGTAACGCCACACAGAGTCCCCCCTGTAGGTAACGCCACACAGAGTCCCCCCTGTAGGTAACGCCACACAGAGTCCCCCCTGTAGGTAACGCCACACAGAGTCCCCCCTGTAGGTAACGCCACACAGAGTCCCCCCTGTAGGTAACGCCACACAGAGTCCCCCCTGTAGGTAACGCCACACAGAGTCCCCCCTGTAGGTAACGCCACACAGAGTCCCCCCTGTAGGTAACGCCACACAGAGTCCCCCCTGTAGGTAACGCCACACAGAGTCCCCCCTGTAGGTAACGCCACACAGAGTCCCCCCGTAGGTAACGCCACACAGAGTCCCCCCGTAGGTAACGCCACACAGAGTCCCCCCTGTAGGTAACGCCACACAGAGTCCCCCCTGTAGGTAACGCCACACAGAGTCCCCCCTGTAGGTAACGCCACACAGAGTCCCCCCTGTAGGTAACGCCACACAGAGTCCCCCCTGTAGGTAACGCCACACAGAGTCCCCCCTGTAGGTAACGCCACACAGAGTCCCCCCTGTAGGTAACGCCACACAGAGTCCCCCCTGTAGGTAACGCCACACAGAGTCCCCCCTGTAGGTAACGCCACACAGAGTCCCCCCTGTAGGTAACGCCACACAGAGTCCCCCCTGTAGGTAACGCCACACAGAGTCCCCCCTGTAGGTAACGCCACACAGAGTCCCCCCTGTAGGTAACGCCACACAGAGTCCCCCCTGTAGGTAACGCCACACAGAGTCCCCCCTGTAGGTAACGCCACACAGAGTCCCCCCTGTAGGTAACGCCACACAGAGTCCCCCCTGTAGGTAACGCCACACAGAGTCCCCCCTGTAGGTAACGCCACACAGAGTCCCCCCTGTAGGTAACGCCACACAGAGTCCCCCCTGTAGGTAACGCCACACAGAGTCCCCCCTGTAGGTAACGCCACACAGAGTCCCCCCTGTAGGTAACGCCACACAGAGTCCCCCCTGTAGGTAACGCCACACAGAGTCCCCCCTGTAGGTAACGCCACACAGAGTCCCCCCTGTAGGTAACGCCACACAGAGTCCCCCCTGTAGGTAACGCCACACAGAGTCCCCCCTGTAGGTAACGCCACACAGAGTCCCCCCTGTAGGTAACGCCACACAGAGTCCCCCCTGTAGGTAACGCCACACAGAGTCCCCCCTGTAGGTAACGCCACACAGAGTCCCCCCTGTAGGTAACGCCACACAGAGTCCCCCCTGTAGGTAACGCCACACAGAGTCCCCCCTGTAGGTAACGCCACACAGAGTCCCCCCTGTAGGTAACGCCACACAGAGTCCCCCCTGTAGGTAACGCCACACAGAGTCCCCCCTGTAGGTAACGCCACACAGAGTCCCCCCTGTAGGTAACGCCTTACAGACCCCCCCCCCAACAAAAAAAATGGCCTATAGTTTGTCCTACAAAAGACATGCATCCCCTATCCACAGGATAAGGGATACATGTGTGATTGCTGGCAGCGATAAGGAGAACGGGGGACCGAAAGTCTCCTGAAGTTCTCCATGACAAACCTCGGACGTCCAGGATCAGTGCTGTTCAATAAAAATGAATGAAGCGCTGGTCACGCATGCGCACAAGCGCGACCTGTGCGCAAGTCATTTCTATGGAGCTGCAGACAGACCCCGGAAGTCCAAGGTTTGTCATGGAGAACTTCGGGGGACTTTCGGTCCCCTGTTCTCCTTATCGCTGGGCGTCCCAGCGATCACACTTGTATCCCCTATCCTGTGGATAGGGCATGTTTTTTGTAGGAACAACCCCTTCAGTGGCGTCGCGCTGTAGCAGCCTTAGCAGCTGCTAGCGGAGCCTCCGGCCATGTGGGAGGCCGTGTCAGAGGGTGACACGGGCCCCCTCATGCTGCGGGCCCCGTAGCAGCCGCTATGGCTGCTATAGCGGTAGTTACACCACTGGTGCCATACATACCCCCTCCTCCCCCTTGTAGATCGTGGCATACAGCCCCATCCCACCTCCCCCTTGTAGACAGTGCCATGCAGCCCCCACCTCCTTCTTGTAGACAGTGCTATACAGCCCCCACCCCCTTGTAGACAGTGCCATTCAGCCCCCACCTCCCTCATGTAGATCGTGCCATACAGCCCCCCCACATCTCCCTTGTAGACAGTGCCATACAGCCCCCACCTCGCTCATGTAGACAGTGCCATACAGCCCTCCCACCTCCCCTTGTAGATCGTGCCATACCGCCCCCACCTCCCCCTTGTAGACACTGCCCCCAAACAAAAAAAATAGTTGTACTCACCTAGGCCCCATTCCCACGATGAGCTGAGCTTCTCCACGACGGGATCCTCGGCCAGGGTGGACGCAGAAAAAAAAAAGCTCCAAACGAGCGACGCAGGTATTTACTGCCCCCTATTAATTTCAATTTGAGGTCAGAGGTGGAGACCACTTGAAGACCATCAGCCCCCCACTCTCAGTAAAATAATTATCAGCCCCCCACTCACAGTAAAATTACCATCAGCCCCCAACTCACAGTAAAATGACCATCAGCCCGCCCCTCACAGTAAAATGACCATCAGCCCGCCCCTCACATTAAAATGACCATCAGGCCCCCACCCACAGTAAAATGACAATCAGCCCAGCACACACAGTAAAATGACCATCTGTAGGTAGTGCCACACAGCCCCCTGTAGGTAGTGTCACACAGCCCCCTTGTAGGTAGTGCCACACAGCCCCCTTGTAGGTAGTGCCACACAGCCCCCTTGTAGGTAGTGCCACACAGCCCCCTTGTAGGTAGTGCCACACAGCCCCCTTGTAGGTAGTGCCACACAGCCCCCTTGTAGGTAGTGCCACACAGCCCCCTTGTAGGTAGTGCCACACAGCCCCCTTGTAGGTAGTGCCACACAGCCCCCTTGTAGGTAGTGCCACACAGCCCCCTTGTAGGTAGTGCCACACAGCCCCCTTGTAGGTAGTGCCACACAGCCCCCTTGTAGGTAGTGCCACACAGCCCCCTTGTAGGTAGTGCCACACAGCCCCCTTGTAGGTAGTGCCACACAACCCCCTTGTAGGTAGTGCCACACAGCCCCCTTGTAGGTAGTGCCACACAGCCCCCTTGTAGGTAGTGCCACACAGCCCCCTTGTAGGTAGTGCCACACAGCCCCCTTGTAGGTAGTGCCACACAGCCCCCTTGTAGGTAGTGCCACACAGCCCCCTTGTAGGTAGTGCCACACAGCCCCCTTACAGGTAGTGCCACACAGCCCCCTTGTAGTTAGCACCCCCCTTCCTGTAGATAGCGACACTGTAGCTCCCTGAAGGAGCGGAATCGCCCTGTGGACGGGGATTCCGCTCCTTGAGCGGTCTGCTTGATGTTTCTGGCCATATATGGGCAGTGACATCAGGGGCAACTCCTGAAGCAGAATCCCTGTCGACAGCGTTGCCGACGCTGTGACCGGGGATTCCACCCCAGGTTTCCACTCCTGTCATCTGTGTCCATTTATGGACAGTAACATCAAGGGCTTGTCCTGGAGTGGAATCCCCGGTCACAGAGTTGGCAACGCTGTGGACGGGGATTCCCCTTCAGGAGTTGCCCCTGATGTCACTGTCCATATATGCCACTGTACTCTGCTATAGTACGCCGCCGGCCATGGAGGGGCCCATTCCGATGGGCGGCACGGACGCCCTCATGCCCGGTGTCGCCACCCATGCCACTTCCTGTTCTCCCAGAAATCCCTTCCTCCATCCCACTTTGAGCCCTGGCACTTAGTCTCTCCACCTTGCCCCCTGATACCCACCAGCTGTCTCTGCCCTGCCCCTCCAAAGAGACCCTACCAGTTTTCTTTTCACCGCTGCCTTAGCTCCCACCCCTTTACTTTGTGCCCGCCCCAATAGTGAGGGGGCCCCAGACTCCTTGGCTGTATGGGGCCCAGAAATTTCTGATGGCGGCCCTGCCAAGGGCCATTGGATATTTATAACATCATTCACGGACCATACAAAATTATCAACTTAAAAATTTGCCTGCTATACTTGGTGAAACATTTAATTAACTCACATCTAATGTGATGGCTGGAACTGCTTCTCTTTGGTGAGGCGTGTGATATTAGATGGTATTGATGATGTTGCTACTGTGTCGGTCAGCCTTGAGCGCAGTCGACTTTTTGCAATGGTAAGTTTTGAAAAGAACTCCTCGCATCAGTAAGTTGTTCCGACTTACTTACTTAAAGGGGTTTTCCCATCAGGGACATTTATGACATATCGACTGGATATTCCAAGATAAATAGTAGAACAGCAGCACACGTCTCCAGATCTTCAAAGTGGTTTTATTCTCAGAACATCCACGAAAAACAGGCAACGTTTCGACCCATAGTGAGTGTGGGGTCTTTCTCAAGCTTAACATTATGTCTAAAAACATTGTCTTAAATAGGTGAATACAAATAATCACATGGTACATTTCAACCAGTGGGAATCGTGATCCCTGTCGCCCAGGTGAATCATACATTAGTCTTAATGACATCTGTCAACTTGTTACATAATAATACAAATGTGTATAAAAAAACGGTATACAATACATCTTCAGTCCACAGTTAACCCTTTCACGACCAAGGACGAAAATACACGTCCTGGTCGGCTGCTAGTTCCCGCACCAGGACGTGCATTTTCGTCCGCATTTCAAACTGTCACCCTGTGTAAACACAGAGTGACAGACCCGCGCTGACAGCTGTCCTAGACAGCTGAGACATCAGTCTCGCCGGACAGCGGACCATCGCCGCTGCTTTCGGCAGTTAACCCCTTAAGTGCGGCGACGGATTGCCGTCGCCGCATTTAAGTGGTTTGAAGCACATTGGCAGCCCCCACGAAGTGATCGTGGGGGCTACCGATGCTTGTCACGGCAATCGGAGGTCAGATAATGACCTCCGGGTTGCCATGTACGGAAGCCTCGGAGGAACAGCCTCCGGCCGTTCCTCCTCTGCTTCCTGTCAGTGTGACAGTCACGTCACAATGACAGTTGGAGTACATTACACTACGTGTGTAGTGTAATGTACTCTAGCAGCGATCAAAGCTGCAAGACTAAGTGTCCCCTAGTGGGACAAGTTAAAAAAGTAAAAAAAAGTTATAAAAATGTTTTTTAAAAAGTGTAAAAATAAAAGTTATAAGTGATATAAACATGAACTGCTTTTTTTCCTATAATAAAACTTTTATTATAGAAAAAAAATGAACACGTTAAAAAAGTACACATATTTGGTATCACCGCGTTCGTAACGACCCCAACTATAAAACTGTAATGTTATTTTCCCCGCACGATGAACACCCCCAAAAAAATCAATAAAAAACGACGACAGTATCACAATTTTTTTGGTCACCACCCCTCCCAAAATAAAGAATAAAAAGTGATCAAAAAGTCGCATGTTCCCAAAAATAGTACCAATAAAAACTTCTATCCGTCCCGCAAAAAACAAGCCCTTACACAGCTTTTTTGACTAAAAAATTAAAAAAATTATGGCTCTCAGAATATGGTGACACAGAAATTTTTTTTGTTTATAAATAAGTCATTTTATTGTGCAAACGCTAAAAAAAAGGACCAAACCTATAAATATATGGTATCACCGTAATCGTACCAACCCGCAGAATAAAGTAAAAATGTCATTTATAGCGTACGGTGAGCGCCGCAAAAAGAAAACCTAAAAAACAGTGTCAGAATTCCTGTTTTTTGCTCAGGATTGCAAAAAAATGGAACAAAAAGTGATAAAAATAAATAAATCGCATGTACCCCAAAATGGTACCAATGAAAACGACAGATTGTCCCGCAACAAATAAGCCTTCACACGGCTCCAGTGGAGAAAAAATAAAAAAGTTCTGGCTCTCAGAATATGGCGATGCAAAATGTGCAGAGTGTTCCAAAAGCAGATAAGATCGGGCACCATTTATCAGTGCGACACCGGCCACATATCTATGAATTATTATTTATTTACCCCATTATTATACCCTCTTATTATGCCCTGATGTACCCCGCACAGATTACATATACCCTGATGTACCCCGCACAGATTACATATACCCTGATGTACTTCGCACAGATTACATATCAGAAAAACTACCAAGCAAAATCTGCGCTCCAAAAGCAAAATGGTGTCCCTCCCTTCTGAGCCCTGCAGTGTGCCCAATCAACAATTTGCGCCCACACATACGGCGTCGCCATACCTGAGAGAACCCGCTTAACGTTTTATGAGGTATTTGTCTTCTGTGGCACAAACTGGGCACAACATATTATGCACTAAAATGGCGTATCAGTGGAAAATTGCAATTTTCACTTTGAACCATCCGCTGTGCATTAACCACTTTGCGCACTATGACTTAATTGCCCGTCATGGTGCGGCGGTTGATGTATGGAGCCGGCTCACATGCTGAGCCCGCTCCATAAGCTGCGGGTGTCAGCTGTGTATTACAGCAGGCCCCCTCGGTACTAACGGACAGGTACAGCGATCGCTCTGTTACAGAAGCCTGTAAGAATAACAATATACTGCAATACATTAGTATTGCAGTGTATTGTACCACTGATCCAATGATCGCTGGATCAAGTCCCCTAAGGGGATTGATTAATAAAATGTGTAGAAGAATTATAGTTATTAGTAGTGAGAATTATTTTTTTTAAAGTTAAAAAAACAAAACACCTTTTCACATTTTTCTTCTAAAGTAATGTAAAAAAATTAACAAAATTGGTATTGCTACGTCCGTAAAAGTCCGAACTATTACAATATACCATTATTTAATTTGCACAGTGCACACCTTAAAAAAATGTAATAATTGAAACCGCCAAAATCGCAGTTTTTTTTTTTTGTCAACCTCGCTCTAAAAAAAAAATGTAATACAACTTTTGAATCACTTTTTATGTACCAAAAAATGTTACCAATAAAAACTGCAGCTCCTCCCGCAAGAAATAAGCCCTCACACCACTCTATTGATGGAAAAAAAAAAACGTTATGGCTCTTGGAAAGCAGGGAGTGAAAATCTAAAATATGAAAGCAAAAAATGGATCAGTCCTCAAAGGGTTAATTCATTTCTAATGAAAAAACGTATGACCACATGTGGGGTATTTCCGTACTCGGGAGAAATTGCTTTATAAAAAATGGTTGTTTTTTTCCTCCTTTATCCCTTGTGAAAATGAGAAAATGCGACATTTTAGTGGAAAAAATTTTGATATTAATTTTCGTGCCCTAATTCTAATAAACTCTGCAAAAGACCCGTGGGGTGTAAATGCTCACTATACCCCTAGAAAAATTCCTTGAAGGTTTTTCCAAAATGGGGTCACTTTTGGGGGAGTTTCCACTGTTTTGGTCCCTCCAGTGCATTGCAAATGCGACATGGCACCGAAAACCATTCCAGCAAAATCATAAATCCAAATGGCGCTCCTTCCCTTCTGAGCCCTGCTGTGGGTCCAAACAGCAGTTTATTACCACATATGGGGTATTGTCGTAATCGGGAGACATTTCTTTACAAATGTTGGGGTGCATTTTCTTCGTTATTCCTTGTAAATAATAACAATTTCTATGTTGTTTCATAAAAAAAGTACATTTTAATTTTTACAGACTAATTCCAATATATTTAGCGAAAAACCTGTGTGGTCAAAATGCTAACTATACCCCTAGATAAATACCTTAAGGGGTCTAGTTTTCGAAATGGGGTCGTTTATGGGCAGTTTCTATCGTTCTGGCAGCTCAAAGCTTCTCCAAATGTACATTGGGGCCTAAAACATTTTCAAGCAAAATATGAGTCCTGAAAGCCTCCGGGTGCTCCCTTCCTTTGGGGCCCTGCCGTGTGTCCAAACAACGCATTAGGGCCACAATGTGGGTATTTTTGAAAACAGGAGAAAGAGGGTGATAGATTTTGGGGTGTGTTTCTTCATTTTCATGTTCGCTTTACAAAGAAATCAGTCTTCAAACAAATACTTTTATGAAAAAAGTGAAATTCTTTTTTTTTTCACCTGATATGCATTAAATTTAGCAAAGAACTGTGGGGTCAAAATAATTACTATATACCTAAATAATTACGTTATGGGGTCTAGTTTTCTAAATGGGGTCGTTTATGGGGAGTTTCTATTGTTCTGGCAGCTCAAAGCCTCTCCAAATGTACAGTGGGGCCTAAAACATTTTCAAGCAAAATAGGAGTCCTGAAAGCCTCCGGGTGCTCCCTCCCTTTCGGGCCCTGTCGTGTGTCCAAGCAATGCATTAGGGTCACAATGGGGGCATTTTTGAAAACAGGAGAAACAGGGTGATATATTTTGGGGTGTGTTTCTTCATTCTCATGGTCGCTTTACACAGAAATTGGTCTTCAAAGTGATACTTTTATGAAAAAAGTGTTTTTTGTTTTTTTTTCACCTGCTATGCATTAAATTTAGCAAAAAACTGTGGGGTCAAAGTACGCACTACACCCCTAGATAAATACCTTAAAGGGTCTAGTTTTCTAAATGGGGTCGTTTATGGGGAGATTCTATCGCTCTGGTAGCTCAAAATCTCTCCAAATATACAGTAGGGCCTAAAACATTTTCAAGCAAAATATGAGTCCTGAAAGCCTCCGGGTGCTCCCTCCCTTTCGGGCCCTGTCGTGTGTCCAAGCAATGCATTAGGGTCACAATGGGGGCATTTTTGAAAACAGGAGAAACAGGGTGATATATTTTGGGGTGTGTTTCTTCATTCTCATGGTCACTTTACACAGAAATCGGTCTTCAAAGTGATACTTTTATGAAAAAAGTGAAATTATATTTTTTTACGCCTGCTTTGCATGAATTCTTACAAAAAAACTGTGGGGTCAAAATACTTACAACACCCCTTAATAAATACCTTAAGGGGTCTAGTTTTCTAAATGGGGTCATTTGTGGGGGTTTCCACCATTCTGACACCTATGAGCCTCTGAAAACCTGGCTTGGTGCAGGAAAACAAAATGTACTTCAAAATGTATAAAATGATTACTAAACTTGTAAGTCTTCCAAATTGCTGAAAAAAATAATTTTTTTTTCAAAAGTGCTGCCAAAATAGAGTAAAGAGATGGAAATATATATTTAAATAAAAAAATTGTGCAGTATGTATGTACATATGTGACATATTGCAGTTAAAAATAGGGAAAAATGATAATTTTTACAAAATTTCTTCAATTTCTCTATTTTTTAATTAATTTCCGCAAATCGTATCAGTCTACTTTTACCACTAAAATAAAGTACAACATGTGACGAAAAAACAATGTCAGAATTACTTGGATATTCAAAACTTTCACAGAGTTATTCTCTGATAAAGTCACACATACCAGATTTGACAAATCTGGCTTGGTCATTAAGGTACAAACATGCCCGGTCATTAAGGAGTTAATATCAATACATCAATCGTTATTCTTGAAATAGAAAACGAAGAAGGGAAGTTCACCACACTCCAGGTTCCAGCTCCGATCCTAGGACGCTACTGCGCATGCTCTGCAATCAGTGTATCGCTAAGGCACAATGGAAGCAGGGATTTGACCAAAATATTGCTTCAACATCTTTTACTTTGCTTCATATCGACTGGATATGTCATAAATGTCAGATAGATGCGGGTCCCACCTATCTCTAGAACAGGGCCCCCTAAACCTGATTTCCGACCATGAGGAAGAAAACAGCATAGCTCGCTGAGCTACACTGGTTCCGTAACTTCCATAGTAGTGAATGGCAGTTACGGAAGTAGCGTAGCATGCGTGTTTCGTTATTTCCATAACTACCATTCAGTTCTATGGGACTTACGGAAACAGCGTAGCTCAATGAGCTACGCTGTTTCCTTTTTCATGGTCGGAAATCACCTGCATCAGCCGCAACACAGTGCGGCAGAATGGGGTTTAGGGGGCCCCGTTCTAGAGAGAGGTGCAGGTCCGAGAGGTGGGACACGCATCTATCTGACATTTATGACATATCTTGTGGATATGTTAGAAATGTCACTGATGAGAAAATCCCTTTAAGTCATTCATGTGTTCTGACGTGCCCATGGTGTTTGTATTACTAACCTTACTGTTCCTTCCTATTTATATATTAGGAAAAGAGTTGCGTCAAGGACTTTATGTCTCCCTTAAAACAGGTCCTGTCACATTCGTAACAGCTTTTAGCACAAAAACCACGGCGGCAGCGGCAGTCAGCGTGAGGTAGGTGCGTAAAGTCAGTTGACCGGATTGGTCCACTTTCGGGCCCGCACACACTCAGACCACCGCCGCCATACTTGGCTCCATCTGCACGCCTCCTGCTCCTAAACGTGAGTGAGTAGGGCGGACGGAGCCGAGTAGCGAATGATGCGTCGGCTTTGCGGTCTGAGTGAGGTCGGGCCAGACCAAATTATCTTGCGGGCCTTATTCGGACCGATGGCCGGAGGTTCCCCACCCCTGTTGTAGAGAAACACATATATCTCGATGAGCAGTGAGTCGTGTGTTTAAATGGTGTAACTAAGCAACAGAGGGGGGAAATAAATATACACAAAAATATACGCATTCAATTTTATATTCAAACACGATGACTGTACTCAGACAATCCAAAAGATTTACTCCCACTAAATGTGCAATTATTCCTATAAATGAAAGAAATGCTGCAACAAGCCATCTGCATAAATACAGCGTAGTTACGTAATAGCCAAAGAGGGGACTGGATGCCCCCTCTTCCCCTCTCCAGCTAACACGTAACCACGCTCTGTTTATGCAGATGGTTTGATGCAACATTTCTTTCATTTATAGGAATAATTGCACATTTATTTCATTTATGCTTATATATTATGCTTATATATTAGAAACATATGCTGAGGGGATTAGGTGGTATTGTGGGGGGGGGGGGGTTCTGTTGGCCGCTTATTAGGGTCGCAACCCCCAAGAGACTATGTTTAGCATGTTTATGCGATCTTAAATTTTTTCAACTGTTTATGTGGTGTATTTACTCTTAATAAAATATATTTTTGTGGTATACATAGTGATTCTATAGCATTTTTTTGCCTCATATACATTTGAGTTTTGTTTTGCATAAATTGGGATGTACCATTTACTGTACACCAGATTGCATACATCTCCAAGTACCATTAGAAAACAAGGAGGATACTGTTAATCTGTTATATCTTACCCCACAGTTACTCTCATTACAGATACTGCAGTAGAGGCCGTCATACAAAATATACCGACCAATTTATTGAATGTTAATTCCTCTGAAGTAGGTACAATGAGCCAAGTTCAGCCAGTGCAAATTTCACTGAAACCGCAATGTGTTCTGCCCAGAATGCCCCAATATCCTCTGAGATCAGAGGCAGAGACAGGAGTTGACTCATTGTTGAACAACCAATAGTCCTTGTAATAGTCCTATTTACCCTATTAAGAATCATGTCAATAGTCAAGCATTTAGAATGGTGCAGGATCTGAGAACTATTAATGAAGTTTAAGTTCCCCTTGCACCCAGTAGTCCCTAATCCAGCAACTATATTGATGCAGATCCCCTCTGACAGGACTCATTTTTCAGTCATTGATTTGCGTTCTGTGTTTTTCTCCCTCCCCATAAACCTTGACTCACAATATCTGTTTGCATTTATGTACAGGCAACAGCAGTACACATGGACTCAGGGTTTTCTAAATTCTCCCACCATTTTTAGTCAAGTCTTCAGCAATAATCTTGCAGATCTTCATCTTCCTCGAGGATCTATATTGATTCAATATGTATTCAGGACGCTGGAATACTTTTACACTTTTTGGCAGAGAATGCACACAAAGCAGCAAAGTCCTAAACGCTGTTGTGTCATATCAAGGTGACGTACATTGGGCATTGCCTAACACAGGGGTACAGACATCTACTGCCACATAGTTACTGCTATTCAACAACACAAAATAAAAAAAAGATGAGAGCATTTCTGAGGATGGTGGGATACTATAGACACTGGATTCCTGGGTCCCACACTCAATATATGCATACCTCCCAACTTTTGAATTCGGAAAAGAGGGACATTTTAAGCCACGCCCCCTAACAACGCCCAATATCCCGCATAAACACATCAAATCACGGCTAGATCCTTCTTCAAATAACAAGCGCACATTCTCACTGCGGATCTCTAGACTGTAGATAGCGCCACACACAACCCCCCTGTAGATAGCGCCACACAACCCCCTCCCGCTTGTACATAGTGCCGCACAACCCCCCTCTCCCCTTGTAAATAATGCCACACAACCCCCTTATATATAGTACCACACAATCCCCCTCCCCCTTATACATAGTGCCACACAACCCCCTTATACTTTGTGCCAGAACGGAGAGTGGTAGAGGTAGCCGGCTCTACTGCTGCCACTCTCCGCTCTGCTTTGATGTCACTCACCGTCAGAAGAAGGCAGGAGTCTTGCAGCGGCGTCCTCACTGGTGTCGATGCCGGCCCGGGAATGGACCAGTCCAGTCACCTGACCTGTAACCTGACCGGTGAGGTCAGATGATAGGTCAGGTGACTGGACTGGTCCACTCCCGGGCAGGCATCGATCCCAGTCAGAACACCGCCGCAAGACTCCTGGATTCTTCTGATGCTGATCGCTGCTGCAGTCGTCTGGCATGCAGGGCGCCTGACAGCAGCGATCAGCTGTTTTGATACAGCTGCAGTGCCCAGCGGGACATTTTGAAGACTGCCCGGGACGGCGGGACAGCCGTGAGAAACCGGAACTGTCCCGCCGGATCCAGGACGGTTGGGAGGTATGATTATATGCATTACTCAATTGTCACAGGATAAAGCACATTACACAGACACGACTGACAGTTGGGAGTTAACACTCTTGCAGCCCAGCAATATCATTCTACATCAGTGTTCACATTTGAACCCTGCTAGTTTGCTTCCTTATGAGGCAAGTTTGTCTCAGAGAGAGGAAGGGGAGGATGATGAAGGGGGTTACTTTTTTTGATTCTGACACGGATCATGACTGTCTTGAACATATACAGACATTGACTCTACCATGAGTTGTCATGAGAGAGGACCCACTGGAAAACCTGGATCTTGTGTTTATTTAGATTGGAGTTGCCATAGACAAACAGACCGGCTCATTACACTCGGGTATGCAGTAGTTGATGATCATTCGGTCATACATGCAGAATCTCTAAAACCTCCTCATTCTGCACAACGAGCTGAACTGAGAGCTCAGTAAGCCCAACGTAATGTATGCGCAGCCGTAATGGAGAGAGCGCATGACAAGGTGGTTTGGGTATAGGCTATTAAGTGTGAGGCTAAGTGTACAGGGATTTAAAGGGTTAAGCATAAGGGGGTTGGTATAGGAATGTATCTTTAGGTGGTGGGAGGAGTATGTGGTATATAAGTCCGGGTGGGATATAGGCAGCCCTCTTTCCCGCAGGACAACCGAAGAAAGATTTTTCTGTATATTACAGTACAGTGTTTTAAAAAAATAATAATAATAATATTTCACTTACCTGATCATGGATGCTTCCTTGGAGTCCATGATGGCCAGGATCAGAGACGCGGTGCTTCAGCACGGACCTGGATGGCTGGAGCAGTTGTTTTCTGGGGCTCTTCCTCCTGTTCCAGCGGCAGGAGCGTTGAGTGTTGAGGGACCCAGGAGCCGGGGTTCCAGGCCTCCTGAAAGACCTTCACCAGAGGTAACGCCTCAGTCCCGTCGGCGCCGTGGGAGCCCCACCAGGGACCCTCCTCCTCCGGGTCCTAAGCGAGCGCCATGCTCAGGGCCTAGGAGGTCTGGGAGGAATCCCGGCAGGTGGGCGGAATTGGAGGTGGCAGGAAGAGGGGGGTGCGGCCATCTTCCCTCCTCCTATCATCAACCACAAGGCCGGAAGTGACGGTGGGACCGGATGTGATGGCCCTCTCCAGTGCCGATGTTCCGGGTGCCGGAGGAGCTCATCAGACAGAGGAGGGGACTTCATGCCCGACCCGCCGGAAGCGGCGGGCGGGCTCGGTGAAGAGGATTGGTTCGCCTCCTGCAGGAGCAGGGAGGTGTGGGCGGACCGGAAGTACCCGGTCCGGGTACTGTAGTGACGTCGCTTCCCTTCTGAACGAGAGGAAGAGGAATCTGAGGAGAGCCATGCAGAGCTGCATGGGAGCCAGGGCTGGAGTTCCCGTTATGCCACGCCGGAAGCGGGTGGCAGTATGTTGGACATGCCGGTGTCGGCTGGGCCTAGGACTGCATCGGCCAGGATGTCAGCCAGCTGCGGGGAGAGAGTGGTGCCAGACCATCACCCCCCTGGAACGCCAAGATTGAGGAAGAGAGCATCTGGATCCATGGATACGGCCGCTGGGTGGTCACCTCAGGGATGGCTGGGTGAGTCTACCACTGATGTGGTGGGGGTGATGTGGCGGGTATGTTTTCCATGGCTCATATGCATATGTTTTTTTAAGGGTATGCAGGAATATTTTGCTAAGGGTATGGGGGATGTAGGGCAGTCTCCAGCGAGGGCGAGTGCTGCTAGTGAAGTGTGTGGAAGTGCGGCAGGGGTTGCGGTTGCTAGCGAGGTGGAGCAGGTTGCGAGCGCTGTGGTGGAGGTGGATAAGGCTGTTGATGCGGGGGTTGGTACATCCAAGAAAGTGGTGGATGATGTGCGTTTGGCTGACGCTGCGAAAGGCGAGGTGTATGTGTGTTTTGAGGGCCCGCTTGGGGCGCATTTGAAATCTGAATATAGAGAGAAGATATGGAAGGATGAATATGTGGAGATTTTTGCTCTATTGCCACTGGAAAAGTTTAACCTGAACCGGTGGAAACCGGATGAGAGTAAGAAGGAGGAAGAGGAGCGGCGTCGTTATCGCTTGATTCCTCGGACGTTTGAGAATTGGCTGCAGGCCTTCGCTCTTTTGGCTAGCGTGGTGGGCGAAAAGGCGCTGGAGAATTGTTTGGCACTGTTTTGCTACATGGATTCCGTGGGGGAGGCGTACAGGGCGTACGGCGGTAATGCATGGTTTAGGTATGACGAACAATTTAGTCAGCGGAAGTCGGTGCGCCCTTCCTTGAGATGGGATCACAAGGACATTAGTCTGTGGATGCGATTGATGTCGGCTCCAAAACAGGGGCTTCAGCCCTTTCGGGATGCGGTCAGCGGGCAGGGGTCAGCAACGGATCAGTCAGCCTCTGCGGGAAAAGGATGTTGCTGGCAATTTAATGAAGGGCATTGTAAATTTGGAGCAGATTGTAGGTACAAGCACGAGTGCTCCAGGTTGCGGAGGCGCCCATGGTTTGAACAGATGCTTCAGGAAGCATAAGGGCAGGCACGGAGATGCTGAACAGAAGAGGGGCGACGTCTGTGAAAATGGAAAGGATGCTTCCATTTTTAAGGGAGTAACCAAATAAGAAAGTGGCGGAATTGTTGTTTCCGGGTTTTTCTGAGGGTTTTAGGATTCCTTGTACGTCGGCGGTACGGGATGGGGTGTTTCGAAATTTGTCGTCTGCTTGGCGCGGCCTGAACAGGTTACTGATAAGTTGATGAAAGAGGTGGCTTTGGGCCGCATGACTGGCCCGTTTTCCTCCCCTCCTGTTCCTGGTTTGCGGGTTTCCCCGTTGGGTATGGTTCCTAAAAAGGAGGTTAACAAATTCCGCCTTATTCATCACTTATCTTATCCGAAAGGGGAGTCGGTGAACGATGGCATTGATCCTGCTCTGTGAGCGGTTAGTTACACTTCCTTTGATGCGGCGGTCATTTGGGTTCGCAAGTATGGGAAGGGCTCACTGTTAGCGAAAACGGACATTGAGGCCACCTTTAGTTTATTGCCGGTTCACCCTGAAAATTTTTGTTTGTTAGGTTGTTGTTGGCAGGATGGGTATTTCGTAGAATTTTGCCTCCCGATGGGCTGCTCCATTTCATTGCAAAAATTTTGAAATGTTTAGCGCGTTTTTGGAGTCGGTGGTTCGGTGTGCAGCGCAAGTGCCATCGGCGCTGCATTATTTCGATGATATTTTGTTTATCGGTCAGCCGGCTACGTATGTGTGTGCGGGGTTCCTGCATACGATGGAAAGGGTTGCGCTTGATTTTGGGGTACCGTTGGTGCCCGGGAAAACTGAGGGACCTATGACGGTCATCAAGTTTCTGGGGATAATTATTGATTCGGACAGAATGGAATGTCGTTTGCCTGAGGACAAATTGCTGGAATTGAGAGAGTTGGTGGCGAGTGTGCGCAGGAAGAAGATTCAGTTGCGGGACTTGCAATATTTGTTGGGACGTTTGAATTTCGCATGTAGGATTATGCTCATGGGGCGGGTGTTTTGTAAGCGGTTGGCTAGTGCTACCGCAGGGGTTCATTCTCCCCATCATTTCATTAGGTTGGCTGGTGAGTTAAAAGCGGATTTGTTGGTATGGGGGGAGTTTTTGCAAAGCTACAATGGGCGGTCTGTTCTCATGTATAGGCCGGTGTCTAGTGTGGACTTAGAGCTCTTTACAGATGCATCTGGTGCTTGTGGTTTTGGGGCATATTTCCAGGGGCAGTGGTGTGCGGGTGTTTGGCCAAGTCCATGGCGTGAATGTGGTTTAGTGAGTAATTTGGCCTTGCTGGAATTGTTCCCGATTGTGGTGGCTGCGGAGCTTTGGGGGGATTGTCTGAGGGACAGGAGAGTGAGTTTTGTATGTGACAACTTGAGAGTGGTTCAGGCCGTTAATGCGCAGACGGCAAATTCTCCGCCAGTCGTGCGATTATTGAGACATTTGGTTTTGAGGGGGCTGGTGTTGAATTTTCATTTTGTGGCAATTCATGTTCCAGGGGTGCTTAGTTCAGTGGCTGATTCCCTTTCTCGTCAACAGTGGGGCAGGTTTCATCTGCTGGCGCCGGGGACGGAGACTCATGGCCTTGCTTGCCCGGAGCATCTTTGGAAGCTGGTATGACTATGGCGTTATCGCTCATTGGGAAGTCAGTTAGTGCGGTTACGTGGAAGAGGTACAGTGTGGTATGGTGGGTATGGGAAGCTTTGTTGAAGGATGTGCAGGTGTGTAGTTCGGATCGGCTGGCTTGCTTGTTATATTTTATAGGGAATGCTTACAGTGAGGGGGTGTCTGCATCAGGGGTCGTTCTGAGTTTGTCTGCATTAGCGTTTTGGTTTAAAATCAGAGGGGAGGAGGACATGACTAAATCCTTTTTGATCAGGCAAGCAATGAAGGGTTTCAGGAGGTGTTCCGTGTTTAGGGATCATAGGAAGCCAGTATCTTTTGGTCTTTTGGAAGCTATTTGTGAGCATTTAAAGGCTGTTTGTGTGTCAGGGTTTGAAGTACGTTTGTTTACGCTGGCCTTTTCTTCAGCTTTCTTTGGGGCTTTCAGGATATCGGAGTTGGTGTCGGCAAGTAAGCATGTGGCTGGGGGCTTATTGTACGCGGATACTGAATGGGATGGGTCCTGCATGTCATGCTTGCTTCGTAGATTAAAGACAGATCAAGTGGGAAAAGGTTTTTTGGTGCGCTTGTATGAGCTACCAGGGTCGAAGGTATGCCCGGTTTACTGTTTTCAAGAGTTTGTTGCGGTTAGGCCTGAGGGGCCGGCATCCTTGTTGGTTCATGCAGATGGAAGGGGAGAAGCGGCGTATAGCTCTCACTCGTTTAGAATTGCCGCGGCTACTGAAGCAGCTAGGTGGGGTTTATCCCCGGCAAAGGTCAAGAAGATAGGTAGGTGGGAGTCAGACAGATATAGGATTTATGTTCGGCCTCATTTGCTTTAAGGCGGTGGTTACGTTTATTTGTTACCTTATTATTGTCTTGTGTTATGTTCTAGGTGCGGGCCCCTTCTTGGTCTGGATCATGGGGCACTCATACGTGCACTGGGGAGGTGTTCGGGCATTTGTTCTTCCGGCTGGACGACAGTTGGGCTTGGAATAGGCCAAGGTTCAGGTCAGATGGTTGGGTTTGAGGGGCATGTTGTGGTGCAGGTTGTTGCTGGAACTCCAGTTTTATGCAAGGTTAGATAGGGCTCCTGATATTTTGGTCGTGCACCTTGGAGGAAATTATTTGGGAATAAGGTCGTCTAGGGATCTGATGCGGGATGTCGAATTGGATCTTTTGCGCTTATGGTCATCATTTCCGGGCTGGATTATTATTTGTTCGGATATCGTTGCTCGCAGGGTTTGGCGGCAGACACGTTCGGTGCAGAATTTGAATCTAGCCAGGGCAAAGGTTAACAAAGTTGGGGGAAAATTTGTGGCTCGCAATGGTGGTGTGGTAGTGCGTCATAGGGAGTTGGAGGTTGGCTTTCTTCGAGCGGACGGCATCCATTTGAATAAAGTGGGGTTGGATATGTGGACCCTGGGCATTAAAGACGGCTTGGAAAAAGCCCTGCGGTTGTGGAGGGACATTCATGTATAAGGTGTCACACATGGATGTTGTGGCGGTAGGAGGAGGGGTCTTTGAAGGCACATAATGGGAAGGAGAACAACTTAGAAGATTGTTGGTAAAGAACTCTGGGCATTTAACCCTGGGTAGTATTGGAGGGGCTGGGGAGTGGTTACCCAGCTGGTTTTTCATACATTCCTGATGGGCAGGGTCCCCAGGAAGGGAGGTCTTGGAGATGGTTGGTGCCCTCGGGTCAGGTGCAGTACGGTGGTAGGGCAATAAGTTCCAGACCTGACAAGGAAAGGATGGAGTTAAATATAATACCTGAAGTGCCTTCAAGGATCCTTTAACAGGAGAATGTTTGCGGAATAGTGCAGGATGATTATTTATGGAGTGTTTTTTTATATGTTATGGTTATGGTTATTTGATTGCATAAAGTTGTGTATTTAATAAATGGCTACTGTGGCCTTTACACCAATTTCAAATTGTGGTCTTTTATTGGTTTACTGGTGGTGGGAGGTCATAGATAGCAAAGGCATCAAACATACCTGAAGTCATGACAAAAGCCTACAACCTCACCACTTGTATTTGCTTTTGTTTTTGCATGTGTCACTGGTTTTTCACCTTTTTTCTATCACATGTGCATACCAATGAATTAATATATTATATTGGTGTATTCCATGTAGCAATATCCATAACTTCATGGGATGTTCTATATCTGATTTTTTTTTTCTTGTCCATTTAATCAGCTTATGCTCACATGCAGTAATATACGTAACCCTCTTTTTTACGTGTGTGTGTGTGTGTGTACAAAAAAGAAAATTTAGAGCAGCACCATGCTAGAATGAATAATAAATGTGGGTGCCAGCCTCAGGATAAAGGCTATATAGGTATATATAGGTAAATAGTCTACAAAAAAATAATCAGCAAATGCTTGGGAAAGGCAGTTGCATCTGACGAAACGTCGCTTATGGAATACAGTTCATCACTTGATTTTTTGGACTTGGAGATCCAGGAGTGCTGCCTATTTTTTTTGTAGACTATATATACATACCTCCCAACCGTCCAGGATCTGGCGGGACAGTCCCGGTTTCTCACTGATGCCGTCCCGGGCGGTCTGCAAAATGTCCCGCTGGGCGCTGCATCAAAACAGCTGATCGCTGCTGACTGCAGCAGCGATCAGAAGAAGGCAGGAGTCTTGCGGCGGTGTACTCACTGGGATCAATGCCGACCTGGGAGTCTACCATCCTGTCATCTGACCTCACCGGTCAGGTGACTGGACTGGTCCACTCCCTCGCTGGCATCGACACCAGTGAGAACGCCGCTGCAAGACTCCTGCCTTCTTCTGACGGTGAGTGACGTCAAAGCAGAGCAGAGAGTGGCAGCAGTAGGGCCGGCTACCTCTACCGCTCTCCGCTCTGGCGGCAATGTGGCACAAAGTATAAGGGGGTTGTGTTGCGCTACCCACAGGGGGGCTGTGTGTGGAGCTATCTACAGGGGGGCTGTGTGTGGAGCTATCTACAGGGGGGCTGTGTGTGGAGCTATCTACAGGGGGGCTGTGTGTGGAGCTATCTACAGGGGGGCTGTGTGTGGAGCTACCTACAGGGGGGCTGTGTCTGGAGCAATCTACAGGGGGACTGTCTGTGGAGCAATCTACAGGGGGGCTGTGTGTGGCGCTATCTACAGGGGGGCTGTGTGTGGCACTATCTACAGGGGGGCTGTGTCTCGAGCTATCTACAGGGGAGCTGTGTTTGGAGCTATCTACAGGGGGCTGTGTCTGGCGCTATGTACAGGGGTCTGTGTGTGGAGCTATCTACAGGGGGGCTGTATGTGGCGCTATCCACAGGGGGGCTGTGTGTGGCGCTATCTACAGGGGGGCTGTGTGTGGCGCTATCTACAGGGGGGCTGTGTCTGGCGCTATGTACAGGGGGCTGTGTGTGGCGCTATCTACAGGGGGGCTGTGTGTGGCGCTATCTACAGGGGGGGGCTGTGTCTGGCGCTATGTTCAGGGGGGCTGTGTCTGGCACTATGTACAGGGGGGCTGTGTCTGGCGCTATCTACAGGGGGGGGCTGTGTCTGACGCTATATTCGGGGGGGCTATGTCTGGCACTATGTACAGGGGGGCTGTGTGTGGAGCAATCTACATGGGGGCTGTGTGTGGAGCTATCTACAGGGGGCTGTATCTGGCGCTATGTATAGGGGGGCTGTGTCTGGAGCTATCTACAGGGGGGCTCTGGTGGATGATTTTTCCATTGACTGGTAGCAGAGTTACACAACTGGAAAAAAAAATCCTCATCATGTAACTCTGCTGCCTGTCAATTGAAAAGTCATCAACCACAGGGTCTCCCTCTTGACTTTCATTGTTCTCAGCCTTTTGGTTTGTCCTGCAGCTGCTGCCGTGATGAGAAAATGTTATACCCAAGTTAGGAAAAGTAACATAAAGACGATATAACCTGATCCATAATATCTGTGATATCCAGATAGTCTAGAGATCCGCAGTGAGAATTTGCGCGTGTTATTTGCAGAAGGATCTGGCCGTGATTTGATGTGTTTATGCGGGATATTGGGCATGGTTAGGGGCGTGGCTTAAAATGTCCCTCTTTTACGAATTCAAAAGTTGGGAGGTATGTATATTTATATATATATATATATATATATATATATATATATTTATATGTTTATTATTATTTTTTTTTATTCCCATATATGTCTCTCATACCATGATTATGTAATTCTGTGATTTTGGTTTACGGTATTATACGCAACCACTGTATTATATGCATTATAACTTATTATGATGACTATTTACTGTGTGCTACTGTCTTTACTTATTTCTTTCTGTTCTCCTCTTTAATCTCCCTTGTATGCTTTGTTTTATATTGACTCTACCACCCTGTTACCTTAGAGTTGTCCCCACACCCTGTTGCTTCTATCTAGCAGCACTATGAATCCACTAATGATCCTCCTTATTGACATGTCACTAAGAATGGAAGACGCCACGTTTTTGGTTTCTCCATGCAGAGGGCATGTGCTGGTGATGTCACATGGTCACGTGACACATCTATGTTGTAACCACGCCTACTCCTTTCCCTACAGTCTGGTTTATTAGGTCATATATAGTACACCCCTAGGCAGGTTACTGTGTTGTTATGCCCACCCCTCATGCATGTGATGTCATGCACATAATGTGACCCATTACTACAGTGTATAATACAGCCTAGAAGAACGATTAAAAAATGATCTTTATTGATATATTATTATAAAATTGGCTAATAAGCCCATTAATGTCTAGATATAGGCAAAAGCAAGCGGTCAGAGAATGAGAAGAGCCAGCAGGTGATAGGTATGCATCCACCCACAAATCACTGTCTCTACCATATAGTATATGGTTACTCTTAGACCCTTGCAACTAATGCAGTAATCCTATGCGTTTCTGGGTCCCCTAGTTTATGGGGTACGTCATCAGGGATTATAATGCAATCTCATTTATGCCAGTGAGCACTACACCTACAGCTCTATGACTCTCCTCCCATAGACTCTCCAATGTTTTAAGGTGTGGTAAGTCATCTTCCATAATGCCCAACTCAAGGCATTGTCGTCGGTCGTGTGTTTTAAAGAATTTTTTCCATTTTAACTTGCGTGCGAATAGGTTGAAGTCCTTAACCCATGTGAAAAGATTACATTTATTGGTAGGAACAAACGACAGACCCTTTTTTCAAAACATTAATTTCCTCAATGGTCAAAGTCCGTGATGACAAATGAATTATTTGTAAGTCATCTTCATGATGTATGGACCTCGAACCTATATGTCCCGCCCGTCCCGTAGGAGGTAATCTGAGATGGGGTGATTCTTGGCTAAAAAACCGCCACGATTGGAACCCTTTCCCCTACCTCCCCCTCTTTGGTTCATGTGAGTGGGGTATCTATTCGGTTCACTCCCACCCCGGCCTCTTCTTAATGGGTTTCTACTCAGAGTCTGAATATTCCGTTTACCTCATCTGACTCTTCTCTAATTTGGCCATTTTTCGTCTAGTCTATGTTTTCCGTTTTGGAAATATGAACATTCATCGGGGATGCCCTTTGACCTCTTGAGAACACAACGAGATGCAATAAGTTGTGTATCTTTTGCTACTTCTGCTTCACTTACCTGCAGGACTGTGTGTAATGCGATGTGATTTTGAAACCACCTGGAGCTCCCCATGGTTACCAGGAACGCTGTATCATCCGGGAACACTGATTGCCTGGCTTACTGAGGGCTCGTCACAATCCAGGACGTCAGCAATCACATGCTGAATTCGGATTGTTTGTCGGCCGCACTGACGTCAGTCGGTGGGAGGGCTTGAGCCTGTAAATATCCGTCATCTCCTCGCCGCGTGTGCGGCCAATATATCGGAGCTTGCACACGCTGGGAGATGTAACAAGCACAGAAATAGTGCTCACCGGCATAAATGAGATTGCATTATAATCCCTGATGACGTACTCCATAAACTGGGGGACACAGAAACGCGTAGGATTACTGCATTAGTGGCAAGGGTCTAAGAGTAACCATATACTATAAGGTAGAGCCGTGAGCAACAAGAGAAGTGAACAAGCAGAGTCAAACCAGGAGAGTACGAGGTGCCAAACGCAGAGCAGGAGAGTAGTCAGCAAGCCGGGGTCAATATGAAGCAAGGACAAGTAGTTCAAGTAGCTGCAGCAGGGCCAGGAAACCAACAGAGAAGAATCACAAGCAAAGGAGGAACAGGAAAGGCAGGTATAAATAGACAGAGGGCGGGAGCTAGCTCCGTCTGGCCAGGCTGTGATAGGTTCTCCCACTCCTAAGCCTGCCACCCTGAGTGGTGGAAGATGGAGTCAGTCTCACAGACATAGAAGCAGGTGCAGACTGATTATCTATGGGCGTTAACCCCGAAGCTGTGCCTGGCAGATACTTTACAAGGACTCTTTCAGTCTAATTACAGGGCTGGTGCTAGTCATCAGTATCTATTGCTACCACATGTGTGGGGGTTGTTAGAATTGGCCAGACTTCCTTTATATACTCTTCATAAGCAAGAAGAAAAAAAAGTGAAGACAAGGCACTCACCAAATTCAGATTTTCATCACTTTATTTTCGCAATCCTACATGATATAACACAGTACTCCCATCTTGGTGTCTCCAATAATGTGTTTTTATAGCGATCCCAGGACCGCAACGGAGTTTCACATGTGATAATTAAAACATAACACACAACATGAACACAGAAGTAGCAATATGGTTCCAAAAAGCAGAATCATTTATATTGAAACAAGATAGTTAATAGTATTCATAATGCAAGTAAGTAACTCATGTTAGCATAATATTCCAATCGTTACGATCGTTTAACCCCATATGGTCCAATGCATCAAATCTACCAATGTATATAGTTTCTAATCTCAAACTATTTCTCATGTCTGTTATGACCTGCTTTAACTCACATTAATCCTGCAAACGTCATACAAGTAGTACCTCCGTGACATTCTCTCATATGTTGGATCAGATGTGGTAAACCATGTGACGTAATTAATGATCTGCAGTGTTCCCTAAATCTAATAAACATAGGTCTAATGCTCTTGCCTATATAAACATATAGACATAGGTGTAATGGTCTTGCCTATATAAAAAAAATTGCGATAGGGACATTTAATGCAGTAAACTACATAATCTGTGCGACACGTAATGAAAGCTCTAACCCCAAAAATAGTCAAACCCACTCTAATGCACCTATTCCTAATAATGAACTTACAGAAGTAACAGCTGCCACATCTATGGTTACCAAGTGATGGAGATAGGTGCCACCAAGTTCCTTTATATACCCTCCCTTAAGATAGTTGGTTTAAGAGAACCGGACAAAGCAGGTGGCGAAACACGTGTTGGGGATCAGGCACCCCCAGTTTTGGTCTGTATTCTGTCCTCCTTTTTGTGCCTGTCTAGTCTAACTGTTTTGCCTAAATTGACACTTGTCACCATACGGCTGTTGCATTTATTGTTCAGGCACTTGCACTTTGCTGTATTTACCCTTGCATTTTTTTCTATAGGTTCTTAGAATTTACGTGTGGGGATCCTTGCATCATGGGTTTGTCGTTCCATTTTATATTCTATATTTTATATCTAATAAAGATGTTGTATTTTGCATTACACTGGTTATCCTGCCTGTATTTGATGATATGAGTTTTTGATTTGCTATTCAGGTGGGATCAATTATTGGTGATTTTTGAGTCGTCTTTTGTAGGAATCTGACAAAAGCATGTCAATTAGCAGAAAAAAGACTGTTAACATATACATAGACTCAAGGTATGCTTTTGAAGTTGCACATGATTTTGGTACAATTTGGAAGATGAGGAACTTTCTCACTGCAAACGGTTCTCCTGTGAGTCAGACACAGGAAATCACAATACACAAGCACAATCACAATCACAAGCAGCCAGTAAAAATTTTACACATGAACTGATGACAGTAAAAATAGATATCGTGACAAATTTACCAGACTTTCAGAAAATTATAACTATGCTAAACAGTTGTTCTCAACAGGAAAAGGCCAGATGGAAAGACAAGGGATGCACCCAGAACACCGATGGTATCTGCCGTTATAGTGAAGGAAGCACCAAATTCATAGCTGAGGCATCTCATGGTTTTACCCATGGAGGTAAAACTGCAAGGCGAAATTTGGATTTCACTTACTGGTGTGCACTGGTTTCACTGCTGTTGCAGTACCGAAGTGTGTGTCTTGCCTCACTTGCCTTCAACAGAATTCAGACGGTGCAGTGAAAGCCCGTCCTTCACATCTTCCATCAACAACTGGTCCTTTTAACATTCTCCAAATTGATTACATCCAAAGGTGGGCAGGTTACAATATGTTTTGGTATGTGTAGATCAGTTCTTAAGATAGGTTGAAGCCTATCCAACAGCATCAAACTGCTGCTATTACTGAGGCTAAAATGTGCAATAAGTTTGTTTGTAGATATAATATTCCACAGGTTCTTCATCGGAGCCATGGAAGACTGAACAGACATCGCCTCCAGCCGCTGCAGATTCGGATAAACGTCCAGGCACGGCTGGAGGTGATGTCTGTTGACTCTTCCATCGCTCCGGTGAAGGACCTGTGGGAGGAAGTCCGATCACAGCATGACCTCGCGAGAGCACGCTGTGCAGTGAAACAAGCTGGGCTGGAATGAATAGAAGTGTATGACACTGATTGGTCAGCGACATACACTTCTCTTTACAACGCCCACTTGGTAAAAAGTTAAAAACTGGCCAGTTGGTCAATAAGAACTAATTTGCATAAATCTAAAATTGTTCATAACTTGCTCAAAAATGATTGGTTTTCCAAATAAAAACCACCGTTGTTATCTACATTACAGCGCCTAGCAGATTAGGTACGAGATAGGGAACTTATAAACTGGGGATAGAGCCTCTGTAAATGGGTTTCAGTCTATGTCCCACAGATATCCCTGCTTTTTTACTTTATTTATGTTACTAGAGCCATAAATTTTTTATTTTTTACATAGTAGCTGTATGTTTTTTTTTTTTGTTTTTTTTTGCAGGACGAGCAGTAGCATTTATTTGTACCGTCTTGGGGGGTACATGTGACATTTTAATCACTTTTTGTTCCATTTTTTTGGGAGGCAAATAGGGATTCCGGCTTTGTTTTTTATTTATTTATTTTTCAGCGTTCACCGTGCAGTATAAATTACATGTAAACTGTATTCGGTGGGTCATTATTACGATGATACCAAATATATATAATTTTCTTATGTTCTACTACAGGAAGGAGTGATGTTTTTCCACCCTCGCCTTACTAGAGCACTAACTTTTATTCTTGGAGGGGACCAAAAACAACAATTCTGGAAAAAAACAATTCTTTTTTCGGCAATAACCGAGCGCCATAAATTATAAACATTGGGGTACAATCTGTATTCTGCAGATGATTTGCACATGAATGGTGTAGCAGAGTATTTAAACTATGGCTGAGTAGGGAGGTCAATGTAGATAACAAATGGGTAGTTAGGTTAGGGAAGGGTCAGTCTATATTGGTGGGGGGAGAAATAGACTCTGGGGAGAGGATTGGACAACAGGATAAATAGTTCCTTTTGTTAGAAAACAACAAAATGGGGGAACTTGAGGCCTTGGTACTGGAGGAACATATTGATATAGTTAGTGTTAGTATTGCTGAAACATGGCTAGACTTTTCTCGTGACTAGGCTGTTAATCTAGAGGGCTTTACACTGTTTTGGAAATATAGGGCAAATAGGAAAGGAGTGTCTGTATGTAAGAAGTGATAAGAAGGCAAGTGTGTAACAGGCAATTGTGGTTGAAGATTGTGAGGAGGTTGATACCCTGTGGGTGGAATTACAAAGAGAGGTAAACATTTTTGGTGTAATCTATAGACTCCCCCCCCCCTCCAATATAACTGAGGAGATGGAAGGTCAGCTATACTATATAAACAAATAGAGCGGCGGCACAGACTGGCACATTAGTGATAATGGGAGATTTTAATTAACCAGGCATTAATTGGTGTCATGGTTCGGCTAGAACTTTGAAGTGGAGGAATTTCCTCAAACAGTTGCAGGAAAATTGTATGGCCCTGTTCATGGAAGACCCGACTAGAGATGATGCTCTCTTGGATCTGGTCATTTCAAACAATGCAGAGCTTGTTGGGAGTGTCACTCTTCGTGAAAACTTTGGTTACAGTGACAACAATATAGTTGCATTTTACTTCCTATACCTCAAAAAACAAACACAGGCTGGGAGGGCAATAGCACTTCATTTTAAGAAGGCCAATTTCCCCAGGATAAGGGCTGCAATTCAGGATATAGACTGGGAACAACTTATGTCAAATAATGGTAGAAATGATAAATGAGATCTTAAAATCTACTCTGTGTTTCTTTTAGCCAAAATGTAGTCCTATAACAAGTATAAAATGATCCTCACATGGCTTACACCTTCTGTAAAAGAGTAAAAGAGCAATATATATATTTAAAAAAAAGACATTTGAAAAATACAAATCTGAGGGTACAGCTTTAGCCTTTGTAAATTGCAAAGAGCGTACTAAAATCTGCGAAATAGTAATAAAATCATCAAAAATACAAAATGAAAGGCAGGTGGCGAAAAAAACAATCCCAATTTTTTTTCTAGTATATAAATGCAAAAAAGCCAAGGTCTGAACATGTAGTACCCCTAAAGAGTGGTAATGGGGAGTTGGTCACAGGGGATCAAGAGAAAGCAGAGCTACTAAATGGGTTTTTAGCTCTGTATATACAACAGAAGGGCAGCTGATATAGGTGGGGCCAGTGCTATTAATACATCAATTAATATACTGAATTGTCTGAATGTAGATATGGTCCCAGCTAAGTTAAAAAAAAAAAAATGTGAACAAGGCCCCGGGACCAGATGAGTTACACCCAAGAGTTCTTAAGGAACTTAGTTCAGTAATTTCTGTCCCCCTTATTATAATATTCAAAGATTTTCTAGTGACTGGTATAGTGCCAAGGGACTGGCGCAGGGCAACTGTTGTGCCTATTTTCAAAAAGGGCTCTAGTTTTTCCCCGGGTAATTATAGACCAGTAAGCTTAACATCCATTGCGGTTTGAGGGGCTAATAAAGGACTATATACAGGAGTATGTGACAAAAAACAGTATTATAAGTGACAGCCTGCACGGATTTACTAAGGACAGAAGTTGTCAAACTAACCTGATTTGTTTTTATGAAAAGGTGAGTAGAAGCCTAAAACAATATTTTCCGGAATACCATGCAGATGAACCTCTTGATCAATAAATAATTTAGACAAAGTTTTGGAATCAGGGAGTTGAGGCAACGGGATGAAATTACACATTTTACTGAAACGGTCCACCACAACCCAAATGACAGTTTTCCCTTCAGGGGGAGGCAAATTGGTGATAAAATCCATAGACAAATGAGACCAAGGTTTCTGTGGAACAGACAATGGCAGCAGTTCACCCATAGGACGCGTTTGAGGAGTCTTAGCGTGAGCGCAGACATCACAAGCAGAGACATAGAAACTCACATCACAAGACAAAGACAGCCACCAATAGATTTGTGAGACTAATTTTTTAGTACACCTTATCCCTGGATGGCCCCACAAAACAGAATCATGTAACTCATTGAGCAAACGAAATCTGAACTGAGGAGGTACAAACAACTTCCCAGCAGGAATGGTATGCGGAACGAGTTGCTGACATTCTTTAATCTCAGTTGCAAGATCAGGTGATATTCTAGAAACCACTATCCCCTTAGATAAAATAGGTTCAGGATGAACGTCGGGGACCTGTGAGGATCAGAAAATTCGAGATAATGCGTCGGCCCTGACATTTTTAGACCCGGGTCTCTAGGTTACAATAACGTTAAATCTGGTGAAGAACAAGGCCCACCTAGGCCGCCTGGGGTTGAGTATTTTGGCTGATTCTAAAAAGGTCAGGTTTTTATGGTCAGTAAGTACAGTAATTTGATGTCTAGCACCCTCTAGAAAGTGGTGTCACTCTTCAAACGCCCACTTAAAGGGAAAGTGTCATGATTTATTTATTTTTATTATTATATGGCTTTTAATATGATAACATAAATTTTATTTATTTGTGTTCTCATGTTCTACTTTTTACTGTGTTTTTACTTTTACTTTTCTATGGGGGCTGCCATTTTTTTCCATCTCTGTATGTGTCGATTAACGACACATACAGAGATGCTATACGGCACATACAACCCCATAGAGAATGCGAATGAGAGCCATTCCATTCTCTGAAGCGTATGCCGTCTGTGTGGGAACGGCGCATGTGCTGCTCCCACACAGACCAAAACAAAGCTCGTTCGCAGAGCGAAATCCGGCGACATTTTCATGTGGACCGGAAGCCGCTGCCGAACAGTAAGATGACGACTTCCGGCCGTGGCTTCCGGCCATATGTTCAACTAAGCGAAGGCGCAAGGAATAGGAGCGTAGACCAGTGGAGGCGGCAGCGGCGGCAGGAGCAGGTAATTTATGTTCGTGTTTGTAATGTGTGTATTATGTTCGTGTGATACTGTCTGCTGAGCCCTGTATCTAATCCTCCTACACTGTGCAGTCGCTCAGAAAATGGCGGCACATGGTGTAGGAGGTTTGAAGATTCAAACCCCTCCTTCTCCTGGCACTAGCCAGAAGAAGGGAGGGGGGATTGTGTGAGGACACTAGAGGAGAGTGTGTCCACCCCAAATTTGCAGCATAAATCAATGAGGTTGCTTTACCACAGTGACCATGCTGCAATTTTGGGAACTGCTCTGTAAAGGATCTGCCAGGCACTACGTCTGTGGATACTCCCAGGATTAATCAATCGACACCTGAGGCCGGACCTCTTAGACTGACTCCGGCTCCCACCAATCAGGGTGGCAGGCTCAGGAGTGGGAGAGCCTATCGCGGCCTGGTCAGTCGGAGTTAGCTCCGCCCCCTGTCCATTTATACCTGCCGTTTTCTCTTCCTCATTGCTTGTGATTCTTCCTGGTTTCCTGGCTCTGCTACAGCCTTGCTCCAGCCTGCTACTGCCTTGCTTCAGCCTTGCTACAGCTGCCGCTTATCCTGCTTCGCTCTGACCCCGGCTTGCTTCCTGCTCCTTGCTCTGCGTTCGTATACTTCGTGACATCCTGATTCTGACTGCTCGTTGACCACTCTGGTTTCCTCACGGTGTTCCGTGGGCTACTGCCCCTTCCCTTGCTTGTTCCCTGTTTGTATTCCCTTGCACTTAGTCAGCGTAGGGACCGCCGCCAAGTTGTACCCCGTCGCCTAGGGCGGGTCGTTGCAAGTAGGCAGGGACAGGGCGGTGGGTAGATTAGGGTTCACTTATCCCCTTCCCCTTCCTGCCATAACATAATCACAAGCCCTTACCTAGTCTACCCTTTCTCCTACTCTATCATGGACCCCCTTGAGACCCTGACCCAGCAGATGCAGGGCCTCTCCCTACAGGTCCAGGCCCTGGCTCAGAGGGTCAACCAGCCTAACGCTGCCATAGTAGTACCCCTCGCCTCACCTCTAGAACCTGACCTCAAGTTACCTGACCGGTTCTCAGGGGACCGTAAGACTTTTCTCTCCTTTCGGGAGAGTTGCAGACTTTACTTCCGTCTAAAACCTCACTCCTCAGGTTCCGAGAACCAGCGGGTGGGAATCATTATATCCCGACTCCAGGAAGGGCCCCAAGAGTGGGCCTTCTCCTTGGATCCTGACGCCCCTGAACTTTCCTCCGTTGATCGTTTTTTCTCTGCCCTCGGACTCATTTACGACGAGACTGACAGGACTGCCTTGGCCGAGAGCCAGCTGGTGACCTTACGCCAGGGTAGGAGACCTGTTGAGGAATACTGTTCGGACTTTAGAAAGTGGTGCGTAGCTTCTCGGTGGAATGACCCTGCCCTAAGGTGCCAGTTTAGGTTAGGCTTATCTAACGCCCTGAAGGATCTGCTTGTTAGCTACCCCTCTTCTGACTCCCTAGACCAGGTTATGGCCTTAGCAGTACGACTTGACCGACGTCTCAGGGAACGACAGCTTGAACGTTTCAGTGTTTTCCCCTCTGACTTCCCTGCGATCCCCCCTGAGGTCCCGTCTCCTCGCTCTTCCACGGAAGACTCGGAGGTACCTATGCAACTCGGAGCCTCCGTGTCCCCCCGACAACGTAGAGAGTTCCGCAGGAAGAATGGTCTCTGCTTCTATTGTGGGGATGACAAGCACCAACTGAACACCTGTCCCAGGCGCAAGAATAAGCAGCCGGAAAACTTCCGCGCCTAAGTGATCATCGGGGAGGTCACTTGGGCGCACAGGTATTTCCCGTTAATATGAAGCGCAATAAAATTTTGCTTCCCTTTCAGGTCTCGTTTGGTGGTCGGTCTGCCACCGGCAGTGCCTTCGTGGATTCAGGCTCATCTGCTAATATCATGTCTGTGGAATTTGCTATGTCTCTAAAGATGCCTTTTATTGATTTGCCTAATCCTGTCCCGGTAGTGGGTATCGACTCCACTCCTCTTGCTAATGGTTATTTTACTCAGCATACTCCTGTTTTTGAACTCCTTGTTGGCTCCATGCATTTGGAGCAGTGCTCTGTACTGTTGATGCAGGGATTATCGTCCGATCTGGTATTAGGTCTTCCCTGGTTACAGTTGCATAATCCCACGTTTGATTGGAATACTGGGGATCTCACCAAATGGGGTAGTGAATGCCTGACGTCATGTCTTTCGGTTAACTCTATTTCTCCCCATGAGGAGGTAAACACGCTACCTGAGTTTGTTCAGGACTTCGCTGATGTTTTCTCTAAGAAGGCCTCCGAGGTGTTGCCCCCTCATAGAGATTACGATTGCGCTATCGATTTGGTACCAGGTGCTAAGCTTCCTAAGGGTAGGATATTTAATCTTTCATGTCCTGAACGTGAAGCCATGAGGGAATATATCCAAGAATGCCTGGCCAAGGGTTTCATTCGCCCCTCTACTTCTCCTGTAGGTGCTGGCTTCTTCTTCGTGGGAAAGAAGGATGGTGGTCTTAGGCCGTGCATTGACTATCGTAACTTGAATAAGGTCACCGTAAGGAACCAGTATCCCCTTCCTTTGATTCCGGATCTTTTTAATCAGGTTCAGGGGGCCCAATGGTTCTCTAAGTTTGATCTACGTGGGGCGTATAACCTTATCCGCATCAAAGAGGGGGATGAGTGGAAGACTGCGTTCAACACGCCCGAAGGTCATTTCGAATACCTGGTCATGCCCTTTGGGTTGTGTAATGCCCCTGCTGTCTTCCAGAATTTTATTAATGAAATTCTGAGAGATTACCTGGGAATTTTTCTTGTAGTGTACCTTGATGACATACTGGTGTATTCCAAGGATTGGTCCTCCCACGTGGAGCATGTCAGGAAGGTGCTCCAGGTCCTCCGGGAAAATAATCTGTTTGCGAAAACCGAAAAATGTGTGTTTGGGGTACAGGAGATACCATTTTTGGGTCAAATCCTCACTCCTCATGAATTCCGCATGGACCCTGCCAAGGTTCAGGCTGTGGCGGAATGGGTCCAACCTGCCTCCCTGAAGGCGCTACAGTGTTTTTTGGGGTTCGCTAACTATTACAGGAGATTTATTGCCAACTTCTCGGTCGTCGCTAAGCCTCTTACGGACCTCACTCGCAAGGGTGCTGATGTCCTCCACTGGCCTCCTGAGGCCGTCCAGGCTTTTGAGACCCTCAAGAAGTGCTTTATCTCGGCCCCAGTACTGGTTCAGCCCAACCAAAGGGAGCCATTTATCGTGGAGGTTGACGCGTCCGAGGTGGGAGTGGGGGCTGTCTTGTCCCAGGGTACCAGGTCCCTCACCCATCTCCGCCCCTGTGCTTACTTCTCCAGGAAGTTTTCGCCCACGGAGAGTAACTATGATATTGGCAACCGCGAACTGTTAGCCATTAAATGGGCTTTTGAAGAGTTGCGTCACTTCCTGGAGGGGGCCAGACACCAGGTAACGGTCCTTACTGACCACAAGAATCTGGTTTTCCTAGAATCTGCCCGGAGGCTTAATCCGAGACAAGCTCGATGGGCGCTATTTTTTACCAGATTTAACTTTTTGGTTACCTATAGGGCTGGGTCCAAAAATATTAAGGCTGATGCCCTGTCACGTAGTTTCATGGCCAATCCTCCTTCAGAGAAGGATCCTGCTTGTATTTTACCCCCTGGTATAATCGTTTCTGCCACTGATTCTGATTTAGTCTCTGATATTGCGGCTGATCAAGTTGTTTGTCCCCCTGCAATACCGGCTAACGGTACTTAGGGAAAACCATGACTCCGCACTATCTGGTCATCCTGGCATCTTTGGTACCAAACACCTCATTACCAGAAACTATTGGTGGCCTGGGTTGCCTAAAGACGTTAGGGCTTACGTCGCCGCTTGTGAGGTTTGTGCTAGGTCTAAGACCCCCAGGTCCCGACCTGCGGGCTTACTACGTTCTTTGCCCATTCCCCAGAGACCTTGGACCCATATCTCCATGGATTTTAGCACCGATTTGCCTCCATCTCAAGGCAAGTCGGTGGTGTGGGTGGTAGTAGACCGCTTCAGCAAGATGTGCCACTTTGTGCCCCTTAAGAAACTACCTAACGCCAAGACGTTAGCTTCTTTGTTTGTTAAACACATTCTGCGTCTCCATGGGGTCCCAGTCAATATCGTTTCTGACCGAGGGGTACAATTTGTTTCATTATTTTGGAGAGCCTTTTGTAAAAAGTTGGAGATTGATCTGTCCTTCTCCTCCGCCTTCCATCCCGAAACTAATGGCCAAACGGAGAGGACTAATCAATCCCTGGAACAATATTTAAGGTGTTTCATCTCTGACTGTCAATTTGATTGGGTCTCATTCATTCCCCTCGCCGAATTTTCCCTGAATAACCGGGTCAGTAACTCGTCAGGGGTCTCCCCGTTTTTCTGTAATTTCGGGTTTAATCCACGGTTCTCCTCCGTTTCTCCTGGTAGTTCCAATAATCCCGAGGTAGAGGTCGTTCATCGGGAACTGTGCACAGTCTGGGCCCAGGTTCAGAAGAACCTAGAGGCGTCCCAGAGCGTACAAAAAATTCAGGCTGATAGAAGACGTTCTGCTAACCCCCGGTTTGTTGTCGGGGATTTGGTGTGGTTGTCGTCTAGGAACTTGCGCCTTAAGGTCCCGTCCAGGAAGTTTGCTCCCCGATTTATTGGGCCTTATAAGGTCATTGAAGTCCTCAACCCTGTATCCTTCCGTCTGGAGCTGCCCCCATCCTTTCGCATACACGACGTCTTTCATGCCTCCCTCCTTAAACGCTGCTCCCCGTCCTGGTCCCCCTCGAGGAAACCTCCTGTTCCCATTCTCACCCCGGAGGGGGTGGAATTCGAGGTGGCCAAGATTGTGGTCAGTAGGATGATCCAGGGCTCCCTCCAGTACCTGGTCCATTGGAGAGGATACGGGCCAGAGGAGAGGACTTGGGTACCTGCTCGAGATGTTCACGCTAGGGTATTGGTCAGGAGGTTCCACCTTCTCTTCCCCACTAAACCAGGTCCTCTTAGTAAGGGTCCGGTGGCCCCTCATAAAAGGGGGGGTAAGGTAAAGGATCTGCCAGGCACTACGTCTGTGGATACTCCCAGGATTAATCAATCGACACCTGAGGCCGGACCTCTTAGACTGACTCCGGCTCCCACCAATCAGGGTGGCAGGCTCAGGAGTGGGAGAGCCTATCGCGGCCTGGTCAGTCGGAGTTAGCTCCGCCCCCTGTCCATTTATACCTGCCGTTTTCTCTTCCTCATTGCTTGTGATTCTTCCTGGTTTCCTGGCTCTGCTACAGACTTGCTCCAGCCTGCTGCTGCCTTGCTTCAGCTGCCGCTTATCCTGCTTCGCTCTGACCCCGGCTTGCTTCCTGCTCCTTGCTCTGCGTTCGTATAATTCGTGACATCCTGATTCTGACTGCTCGTTGACCTCTCTGGTTTCTTCACGGTGTTCCGTGGGCTACTGCCCCTTCCCTTGCTTGTTCCCTGTTTGTATTCCCTTGCACTTAGTCAGCGTAGGGACCGCCGCCAAGTTGTACCCCGTCGCCTAGGGCGGGTCGTTGCAAGTAGGCAGGGACAGGGCGGTGGGTAGATTAGGGCTCACTTATCCCCTTCCCCTTCTTCCTGCCATAACATGCTCCCTCTTTAATATTATCTTTCATGGCCTGTCTATCCGGAGTAGAAAGACTATAAATCTGTCCCTTAGGGCTAATTTACACAAGCGTGTTATACGTCCGTGCGACGCGCGTAATTTTCACACGCATCGCAGGGACCTATATTAGTCTATGGGGCCGTTTAGACAGGTGCGTGATTTTCACGCAGCGTATGTCCGCTGCGTGAAATGCACGACATGTCCCATATTTGTGCTCTGTTCGCGCATCATGCACCCATTGAAGTCAATGGGTGCGTGAAAACCACGCATGTCACATGGAAGCACTTCCGTGGGACAAGCGTGATTTGCGCTACAGCTGTCAAACTGAATGTAAACATAAAAGCACCTCGTGCTTTTCTATTTACAAACATCCAAACGGAGTGTCATAATGATGGCGGCTGCGTGAAAATCACGCAGCCGCGCATCATACGCTGATGACACACGGAGCTGTTTAGTGCCTTTTGCGCACGCAAAATGCAGCATTTTTTGCGTGCGCAAAACGCACACGCTCGTGTAAACCCGGCCTTAGGCTACTTAGCATTAGGGAGAAGTATAATGGGACAGTCGTACAGCCCATGAGGAGGGAGAGATTCACAACCGAATACACTCGGGCAACCATGGTGTGTTGCAAGGGACATTTGTAGTAGACAAAGATATGCAAGAATCAGCTTGATCAGAAACACAAATATTATTAAACCATACATTAACCCCTTAAGGTCACAGACTGTTTTGGCCTTAAGGACACAGTCAATTTTTTCAAATCTGACATGTCACTTTATGTGGTAATAACTCTGGAATGCTTTTATGTATCCAAGCGATTCTGAGATTGTTTTTTCATGACAAAATGTACTTTATGTTAGTGGTAAAATTTGGTCGATATATTCATTGTTTATTTGTGAAAAACCCAAAAAAGTCAGAGAAAATTTGCAAAAATTAGCATTTTTCTAAATTTAAATATATTTGCTTGTAAGACAGATAGTAATACGACACAAAATATTTCATTCATTGGTAATAAAAAAAATTCTTTAACACAGAAAGTTTTACCAGAGAAATGCAACTCAATATATATTGCCCAGATTGTGCCATTTTTAGAAATATCCCATATGTGGCCCTAGTGTGCTAATGGACCGAAGCATCGGCCTTAGAAGCAAAGGAGCACTTAGCGGATTTTTGGGGTGCCTTTTTTAAGAATATATTTAAGGCACCATATCAGGTTTGAAGAGGTCTTGTGGTGCCAAAACAGTGGAAAGCCCCCAAAAGTGAGCCCATTTTGGAAACTACACCCTCAAGAAATGTATCTAGGGGTATAGTTAGCATTTTGACCACACAGTTTCTTTGCTAAACTTATTGGAATTAGTCTGTAGAAATGAACTACTTTTTTCTGAAACAACTTAGAAATTTTAATTTTTTACAAGGAATAAATGAGAAATAGCACCCCAGAATTTGTAAAGCATCTTCTTCCGATTACGTCAATGCTCCATATGTGGTAATAAACTGCTGTTTGGACCCACAGCAGGGCTCAGAAGAGAAAAAGCACCATTTGGATTTCGGAGAGAAGATTTTGCTGGAATAGTTTTCAGTGCCATGTTGTGTTTGCAATGCCCTGGAGAGACCAAAACAGCGGAAACTCCCAAAAGTGACCCATTTTGCAAACTACACCCATCAAGGAATATTTCTAGGGGTACAGTTAGCATTTTGACCCAACATGTTTTTTGCAGAATTTATGGGAACTATACCGTGAAATTGAAAATCAATTTTTTTTCTAATAAAATGTAGTTTTAGCTCATATTTTTTGATTTTTACACTAGCTAGAGGAGAAAAAGCACCCCGACATTGGTAAAGCAAACTCTTCTGAGCACAGCAACACTCCATATGTGGTAATAAACTGCTGTTTGGATACACGGCAGAGCTTAGAAAGGACAGAGCACCTGTTGACTTTTGGAGCTCAAGTTTTGCTGGAATGGTTTGCGGCGCCATGTCACATTTGCAAAGCCACTGAGGGGCCAAAATAGTGCAAACCCCGCAAAAGTGACCCCATTTTGGGAAACTACACCACTCATGGAATTTATCTAGTGGTATAATGTTCATTTTGACCCCACAGTTTTTTTGCAGAATTTATTGGAATTAGGTAGTGAAAATTAAAATTTACATTCTTTCCACTAAAATCTTGCATTTTTTAAATTTTCACAAGGAATAAAGGAAAAAAATCACCCCAACAATTGTAAAGCAATTTCTCAGAGTACGGCAATACCCCATATGTGGTCATAAGCTGCTGTTTGGACACACCGTGGGGCTCAGAATGGCAGGAGCGCTACTTGGCATGTACATTTTGGTTGATTTTTTTTTGGACGCCTTGTCACATTTGCAGAGCCCTTGAGCAGGGGCGTAGCTAGGGAGGGGCAGGCGGGGCACGTACCCCGGGTGCAGCTCAGAGGGGGGCGCCAGCGCCACCTCCTTCACTATAATTGTACCTGTGTCGCAAGGACACAGGTACAATTAGAAGCAATGAATGACCGGGCACGTTCCGTGCCCGGCCATTCAGCGCCTCTCCACGAATGAAGCGACTGGTACCTTTTGTACCAGTGAAGCTTCCGTTGAAAGGCGCTGACTGACTGGCAGGGAAAGTCATCCTGCCCAGCCAATAAGCGCCTTTCATAGACGCTGTGTTCAACCCCCTGGAGACCTGCGCAGAAGAGAGCAGGTCTCCATGGCTGCCGGACGGCGTGGAAGCGGGATTAAGGTGAGTTTGAATATTTTTATTGTAATAGAAGTGTGTGGCTGTATCTGTGGGTGAGGGGGGACTATATCTACAGGGGGGCTATATACAGGGGGACTATATCTACAGGGGGTGGGCTATATACAGGGGGGCTATATCTACAGGGGGTGGGCTATATACAGGGGGGCTATATCTACAGGGGGTGGGCTATATACAGGGGGACTATATCTACAGGGGGTGGGCTATATACAGGTGGACTATATTTACAGGGGGTGGGCTATATACAGGGGGACTATATCTACAGGAGGGCTATATACTGGGGAGGGCTATCTATGGAGCACCATATACAGGGGTGGGCTATAGCTACAGGGGGGGCTATATAGTATATAGCCCCCTGTAGATATAGCCCACCCCTGTAGATATAGCCCACACCTGTAGATATAGCCCACCCCGGTAGATATAGCCCACCCCTGTAGATATGGTCCACCCCTGTAGATATGGTCCCCCTGTAGATATGGTCCCCGTGTAGATATGGTCCTCCTGTAGATAGCCCACCCCTGTATATAGTCCTCCTGTAGATATAGCCCACCCCTGTATATAGCCCCCTTGTACATATAGTCCACCCCTGTATATAGTGCTCCACAGATAGCCCACCCCTGTATATACTATATATAAGGATGGGCTATCTGTGGAGCACTATATACAGGGGTGGACTATATAGTGGAGCACTATATACAGGGGTGGACTATATGTACAAGGGGGGCTATATACAGGGGTGGGCTATCTGTGAAACACTATATACAGGGGTGGACTATATGTGGAGCACTATGTACAGGGGTGGGCTATATCTACAGGGGGGCTACATACATGGTTGGGCTATCTGTAGAGTACTATATACAGGGGTGGGCTATATCTACAGGGGGCTATATACAGGGGTGGGCTATCTGTAGAGCACTATAGGGGGAGTTATTTGTGGGACACTATACAGGGGTGGTCTGTATGGGGGCACTATCTACAGGGGCTCTATGGCAGGCACTATCTACAGGGGGCTCTATGGCAGGCACTATCTACAGGGGGCACAGTGTGTGTGTGTAGGACACAGTGTATGGTGCTATTATAATTAGAGGTGCAGTGTATGGCGCTATTATATTTAGGGGCGTATAATGATAACTTTATATTTATTTATAGGTGCAGAAATGTTGGAAAAGTGAGAAGCTGAAGACATCTGAGCAGCAAACTGCAGAAATGGTCTGTGACCGGGAGAAGCCACCATAGTGGTCTGGACCGGATGGAGAAAAATAACTAGAATCTGAGACGTCACCGGTGAGTCACTTAATGTAAATGTTTATTCTGCCTCTAATCAGCACTGTAGTCACTGTATGATCTGCAGCGAGATGATGGGTGGTATGATTAGGATAGGATTTATTTTTTGTGAAATGGCATCTCCCAGCACATCCTTATCATTGTTTGGGCCATGCTGGGAGCTGTCGTTTTACGCCGTACATACCTATACGGCAGGGGTTGCACTAAATTGAGCTGTATTTGTGCTGGTGTTGTATATATGTATTGTGCTTGGTTCTGGGGCTGTATTTATGTACTGAGCCTGGTTCTGGTGTTGTGTATAGAACTATATTGTTTGTAAAATGTACAAATGTTTTTATGCTTGCGTTACATAAAAATAAATGACACGTCCATTGGTAGAGAAAACAAACACGGCGAGGGGGAAGGAGATGTCGGGAAAGAGGTTGGTGGGGGGGGGGGGGGGCGCCAAACTGAATCTTTGCCCCGGGTGCTGGAGAACCTAGCTACGCCTCTGCCTTGAGGTACGAGTACAGTAGAAACCCCTGAGAAGTGACAACATTTTGGAAACTATACCCCTCAGGGTATTCATCTAGGGATGTAGTGAGGCCTATTTTGGTGATTTTCACAGCATTGGCCCACAATAGCAGGGCCCCCAAGTAGTGACCCCCATTTTGGAAACTACACCCCTCAAGGCATTTTTTAATGGGTGTAGTGAGCATTTTGACCACACAGGTTTTTTTTAAATTAGAAATGAATGCTCAGTGTATGGTGCAAAGTCAAAATTGCAAATTGACACAGGTACTGTATATGCCATTTTAGTGCACCATCTGTTGTGCCCGAACTGTTGTGCCACTGAAGACAAATACCTCAAACTGTTATGCGGGTTCTGCTGGGTATGGCAATGCTATATATGTGACGTGAACTGCTGTTTGGGCACGCTGCAGGGCTCAGAAGGGAGGGAGCGCCATTTGGCTTTTGGAGCGCAGATTTTGCTTAGTGGCAGTTTTGTTTGGGGTTTTGCTGGTATTTCAGTTTATAATGTGGGGGCATATGTAAGCTGTGCTGGGTACATCAGGGTATAATAAGAGGCTATAATAATGCGGTAAATAAATAATACTTCATAGATCTGTGGCCAGTGTCGCACTGATAAATGGCGCCTAATCTTATCCGCTTTTGGACACTCTGCACATTTTGCATCGCCATATTCTGAGAGCCAGAACTTTTTTATTTGATCTCCGCCGGAGCTGTGTGAGGGCTTATTTGTTGCGGTACAATCTGTAGATTTCCCTGGTACCATTTTGGGATAAAAGAAAATTTTTTTTTCATCACTTTTTATTTCTTTTTTTGGCAAGCAATGTGACCAAAAACAAGCATATTTATTCTTTTTTTACGGCGTTCGCCATGCGCTATGAATGAAATTTTTACTTTATTCTGCGGGTCGATACAATTACAGCGATACCATATGTATACAGTTTATTTTATGTTTTGTAGCATCAGCACAATAAAAGCACTTTTGTTTCAAATAATTTTTTATTTTTTTTCACCATATTCTTTGAGCCATAACTTTTTTAATTTTCCGTCAAAAAAGCTGTGTAAGGGATTGTTTTTTGCGGCACGGGCTGTAGTTTTTAATGGTATTGTTTTGGGGTACATGCAACTATTAGATCCCTTTTTTTATTCTGTTTTGGGAGAGGTAGTGACTAAAAAACAGAGATTTTGGAATAGTTTTTTTATAGTTCGGGTCGTTACGGATGCGGTGATACCACATGTGTACTTTTTTCATGTTTTCCTTTTTTTCCTATAATAAAATACTTTTTTTTATCCCACTAGGGTATATGAAGGCATGAAGCCCTGATCGCTATTCTAATACACTGCACTACCTACATAGTGCAGTGTATTAAAGCTGTCAGCTATTCACTGACAGCAAGCCTATTAGGCTTCGTCTCCCGGCGGGGCCTAGTAGGCTTCCGTACTAGTAAGCTATTGCTAGGCTACGGTTGCCATAGCAACCTTCGTAACCCCCGCGGGTGCCGATGGTTGCCATTAGCAACCATAGGGTGCGATCTAACCACCTAGATGCAGCAATCGCCTCTAGAATATGCAGTTCAGTCCTGGGCTCCAGTTCATATAAAGGATGCCCTGGAGTTGGAAAAAATACAAAAAGGGAACAACTAAACTAATAAGGAGAATTGAGAATCTAAGTTATGAGGAAAGATTAAGAAGAATTAAACCCATTAAGCCTTGAAAAGAGATAGCTAAGGGGGGACATGATATTATATATATATAGTGAAGGAAATAAGTATTTGATCCCTTGCAGATTTTGTATGTTTGCCCACTGTCAAAGAAATGAACAGTCTAGAATTTTTAGGCTAGGTTAATTTTACCATTGAGAGATAGATTATATATATAAAAAAAAAAACAAAACAGAAAATCACATAGTCAAAATTATATATATTTATTTGCATTGTGCACAGAGAAATAAGTATTTGATCCCTTTGGCAAACAAGACTTAATACTTGGTGGCAAAACCCTTGTTGGCAAGCACAGCAGTCAGACGTTTTTTGTAGTTGATGATGAGGTTTGCACACATGTTAGATGGAATTTTGGCCCACTCCTCTTTGCAGATCATCTGTAAATCATTAAGATTTCGAGGCTGTCGCTTGGCAACTCGGATCTTCAGCTCCCTCCATAAGTTTTCGAAGGGATTAAGGTCTGGAGACTGGCTAAGCCACTCCATGACCTTAATGTGCTTCTTTTTGAGCCACTCCTTTGTTGCCTTGGCTGTATGTTTCGGGTCATTGTCGTGCTGGAAGACCCAGCCACGAGCCATTTTTAATGTCCTGGTGGAGGGAAGGAGGTTGTCACTCAGGATTTGACGGTGCATGGCTCCATCCATTCTCCCATTGATGCGGTGAAGTAGTCATGTGCCCTTAGCAGAGAAACACCCCCAAATCATAATGTTTCCACCTCCATGCTTGACAGTGGGGATGGTGTTCTTTGGGTCATAGGCAGCATTTCTCTTCCTCCAAACACGGCGAGTTGAGTTAATGCCAAAGAACTCAATTTTAGTCTCATCTGACCACAGCACCTTCTCCCAATCACTCTCAGAATCATCCAGATGTTCATTTGCAAACTTCAGACGGGCCTGTACATGTGCCTTCTTGAGTAGGGGGACCTTGCGGGCACTGCAGGATTTTAATCCATTACGGTGTAATGTGTTACCAATGGTTTTCTTGGTGACTGTGGTCCCAGCTGCCTTGAGATCATTAACAAGTTCCCCCTGTGTAGTTTTCGGCTGAGCTCTCACCTTCCTCAGGATGAAGGATACCCCACGAGGTGAGATTTTGCATGGAGCCCCAGATCGATGTCGATTGACAGTCATTTTGTATGTCTTCCATTTTCTTACTATTGCACCAACAGTTGTCTCCTTCTCACCCAGCGTCTTACTTATGGTTTTGTAGCCCATTCCAGCCGTGTGCAGGTCTATGATCTTGTCCCTGACATCCTTAGAAAGCTCTTTGGTCTTGCCCATGTTGTAGAGGTTAGAGTCAGACTGATTAATTGACTCTGTGGACATGAATCTTTTATACAGGTGACTATTTAAGACAGCTGTCTTTAATGCAGGCACCAAGTTGATTTGGAGCATGTAACTGGTCTGGAGGAGGCTGAACTCTTAATGGTTGGTAGGGGATCAAATACTTATTTCTCTGTGCACAATGCAAATAAATATATATAATTTTGACAATGTGATTTTTTTTTTTTTATATAATCTATCTCTCACTGGTAAAATTAACCTAGCCTAAAAATTCTAGACTGTTCATGTCTTTGACAGTGGGCAAACTTACAAAATCAGCAAGGGATCAAATACTTATTTCCTTCACTGTATATGTATATATGTATATATATATATATATATATATATATATATATATATATATGGCCCATACAAGAATTATGGTGAAAACCTTTTCCATGTAAAGTCCCCTCAAAAGACAGGGGCACTCCCTCCATCTGGAGAGCAAAAGGTTCAATCTCCAGAGGCGAAAAGCCTTCTTTACTGTGAGAACTGTGAATCTGCGGACTAGCCTACCGCAGGAGTAGTAGATGGTCTGTGTAGTACCCACTGTTTTTACCCACTTTTTCTAGTAAGAAATAAAGACTAAAAGAAAACATCATTGGGTGGGTGCCAATCGTTCTTTCCCCTTACTTGGAGATACTGTTTGGCTTTAAAAAAGGCTTAGATCATTTTCTAGAACGAAAAAATGTCAGCTCTTATGTCAATGTCTAGAATTCTTGTTTCATCCCTTCCCTTTCTCCCATCCCTTGGTTGAACTTGATGGACATATGTATTTTTTCGACTTTTTCGTCTTTACCAACTATGTAACTATGTATTTGGCTGACCTTGGGACCTTTGACATAGAAACCATCGGCCCCCCTTGTGATCGTGTCGCGTGGGTGTCAATGGGTTACAAACCACTTGGATGCTGCGTTCGTTTTTTACTGCGGCATCTAAGGGGTTAATTGGCTGAATCAGAGCTAGCGCGGATCCCGGACAATATCTCAGTGTCAGTGCCCACACTAGTTGATGCACATGGGGAGTGAAGGCTTGCCCGTCCGGTCTAATTCCACAGAAAAACTAATGTAGCAGAAATTGCTGAAAAAGTTCATGCTGGCTATGATAGAAAGGTATCAAAGCACACAGTTAATTGCATCTTGCTTTGTTTGGACCTGTATATCCACAGACTTGTGAAATTAACGATGCTGAACTTTGTCCATCGCTAAAAGTGCCTAAAATGGGCACATAAGCATTCGAATTGGACAATTAAGCAATGGAAGAAGGTGGCCTGGTCTGATGAATCATGGTTTCTTTTAAATTATGTAGGGAAGAGATAGCACCAGGATGCACTGTGAGAAGAAGGCAAGCCTGAGGCAGTGTGATATACTGGGCAATGTTCTGCTGGGAAACCTTAGGTCCTGGCATTAATGTAGATGTTATTTTGACACGTACCACCTACCTAAACATTGTTACAGACCAAATACACACTTTCATGCCAATGGTATTCCATAATAGCAATGGCCTCTTTCAACAAGACAAGGCTCTCTGTCACATTGCAAAAATTATTTAGGAATGGCTTAAAGAACATGACAGAGTTCAAAGTGTTCACTTGGTTCCAATTTCCCCTTAACTTAAATAGATCGAGTATATGTGGGACGTGCTGGAAAAACATGTCTAATCCATAGAGGCCCCACCTCGCTACTTACAGCACTTAAAGGATCTGCTGATAATGTCTTGCTGCCATATACCACAGGACACCTTCAGAGGTCTTGTGGAGTCCATGTCTTGACAGGTCAGAGCTGTTTTGACGGCACGAGGGGGACTTACACAATATTAGCAAGGGGGTTTTAATATTAAGGCTGAAAGGTGTTAAATTGAGAGTACTATACTGCAGAATCTATAAGGGTCCATTTACAATGACAAGTTAGAAAGATTAACCCTTCCTCTTCTGATACATGACAGTGCCCAAGTTCCAGTATTCTAAATCTTGTTGAGCTTTCATATTTATTTTAAATAGGTAGCAAGAAATAACCTGCTGCCAGACCGCTCTCGCAGCAACTTATCTCCTGTGGGAAAAAAGGATAAGGGATGTTGAAATCCAACATGCCCTATCCTTTTTCCCCCAAAATTGCCAGGGTTGGCTTATTTAATGTGTATGGCCAGCTTAAGATTTAGGATTTATAGTTTCTTATTACAAACATTTCATAACTTACCAACTATTGTAGAAAATCTTCTGGTTGGTTCTTTTCCTGTTACTAACTTGTAGAGTTCAGGGTAATAAAATTCAAGACTTTCTAAGAAGACAACATAACCGCGTTGTCCTTTGGTATGAAGAATATCCAGGAGCCGTCCTGCAAATGAAAACATGACATGAAAATTCCACATATTATGTCAGGTACCAGTCTATCTAAAAGTCATTGAAGCATATTTTATATGTTATGTGGCAAAACCGCACTTTGTATAACCGTTTCAAAACTAACTTCTAAACACTGTTTCCACAATTCACCACCTTATATGACTGTGTGTTATCACTATCCATCCACCCACCCATGTGTGTCAACCATAGAGGCTGCTTTAAGGGCCTTAGTTTTTGGGTAGACCAGAACCAGAGATAGACAGGAGAGGCAGTAAACTATGGTGAATTTGTCTCCCATGCCTAACGTAATCAACGGACTGGCTCACGTAACATTAGTGTCGATTAGGAATAAATGAAAAGTGACAATAACATAACATGTTACTTCTTTGTCAGGGTGAAACTGTCAGATGAGAACCACATCATTCTTCCTGGCTGTCTTCATGTAAAGTGAGAAAGGATCAGAGACTTTATGATGAACAGGAGAAATATACGAGGCACTCACCGCAGTGGCAATAGAAAGGATTTATTTGAACAGATCTCGGTCAATGATGATGTGAAGGATGCCAACGACCGTTTCACGCTGAGAGCGCTTTGTCAAAGCCTTGACAAAGCGCTCTCAGCGTGAAACGGTCGTTGGCATCCTTCACATCATCATTGACCGAGATCTGTTCAAATAAATCCTTTCTATTGCCACTGCGGTGAGTGCCTCGTATTTTTCTCCTGTTCATCATCAAGTTTTGCATACGTGCTTTATTTCTTATCGATGAGCACCCTGCCGGCAACAATCCTGACCGCTGTATCCCATGTGTTTTGAGCCACACTACTTGCATATTTGAGTCTGTTTCGCCCTGTACTTGGAGCAGTGCCAACCCTCTTTTTTCTCCCTTGAATCATCAGATCAGAGACTTTGTTGGCTTGCCAAGATTTTTATCACATGATTTAAAACCGCATAGAGATGCTCCACACAAGCACAGAAATCTGTTTAAACTAAAATGTGTGTATAGATATATGATATTTTTGGGTTTACTCTAAATATTATGAGTATTTGTATATATCATGGTAATTTATTAATTTAAGTGCTTACTGGAACATTTTCTCACTTAGGTATTGGAGTACTGAGTATAAATGATCTTGGTAAACTGTTTAACACATTCATTGCCAAGGACGTATGTAATACATCATGACATAAATGCTTGCTGCAACTAGAATATAAGGGCTTGTAAGGGGGGTAATTTGCATGTTTGGGGGGGAAAGGGATGAAGATGGGGAAAAGCGATGTAACAAAAAAAAAAAAAAAACCTTTTATTAGTATTAAAAAAGATGCTCCTGCATCCTTAATATGATGTTAAAATATAACACTTATTCAGTGTGTAAGTTGTTAGCTCGGCTGTGCTCAGTATATTATACCAGTGGGATACGGTTCCCTGTAACACCCTATATTATTAAATAAACCCCACCTGGTTGGTTTTATTCTATTTTATTTGAAAACCACCAAATTGGATTGAGGGATAAAGACAAACTTTATTTTGAATTCTACACATTATTAGTGTTATACTGTAGTTGTAAAAAATGCAGCATATATAATAGGCTCAAATATGCTGCAGAGTTTACTGGTTAGCTGTGTGACAGCTGATTGTGCAGTCTTCAGCTAGAAGCAGACAGTGTGTCTCACTGCCTGCTTTATAACACTGAACTGTGTGACAGTGCAGATAATCGCTCAGCTTCTAACTCAGGGCAAAAAGCTTCCTGGTTAGCCGTGTGACAGCACTGCTGATTGTGGAGTCCTCAGCTAGAAGCAGACAGCGTGTCTCACTGCCTGCTTTATAACATCGAGCTGTGACAGTGCAGCTGATTGTGGAGTCCTCAGCTAGAAGCAGACAGATCCCGGATTATACGGATGTAGCCATCTTTAACTTGACGCTCATAACTTGCTGCAGCATGATATCACACAACAAAAGCCATTGAAAAGTCATTGAAAAAGTCAAGATAAACGATTTAGCCACGGTTTAGTTAATCCGTTAAAAGTCAAGGTAAAGACGGCTACATCTGTATCGTTCACTAATTCCTGGAACACAGCTGGAGCATTACACAACCCGAAGGTCATCACAAGATATTCATAGTGACCGTCTCGGTTTTCCACTTGTCACCCTTGCGGATACGGATCAAGTTCTAAGCCCTACGGAGATCCAGCTTAGTGAAAATTTTAGCTCCACGAATACGGTCAAAGAGCTCAGAGATCCGCGGCAAAGGGGTACTTGTTTTTGTCAGTTATCTTATTCCGACCACAATAGTCTATGCATGGCCAAAGGGATCCATCTTTTTTCCCTGCAAAGAAAAGTCTGGCTCTGGCTAGAGACGTTGACTTCCTAATACCCGTCTCAAGGTTTTCCTTGACATATGCTGACATGGCTTGTGTCTCAGGCAGAGAGCGAGGATATACCTGTCGACGAGGGGGTGAAGACCCAGGAAGTACAGTGAAGGAATTAAGTATTTGATCCCTTGCTGATTTTGTAAGTTTGCCCACTGTCAAAGACATGAACAGTCTAGAATTTTTAGGCAAGGTTAACTTTACCAGTGAGAGATAGATTATATATAAAAAAAAAAAAGAAAATCACATTGTCAAAATTATATATATTTATTTGCATTGTGCACAGAGAAATAAGTATTTGATCCCTTTGGCAAACAAGACTTAATACTTGGTGGCAAAACCCTTGTTGGCAATCACAGCAGTCAGACGTTCTTTTGTAGTTGATGATGAGGTTTGCACACATGTTAGATGGAATTTTGGCCCACTCCTCTTTGCAGATCATCTGTAAATCATTACGATTTCGAGGCTGTCGCTTGGCAACTCAGATCTTCAGCTCCCTCCATAAGTTTTCGAAGGGATTAAGGTCTGGAGACTGGCTAGGCCAGTCCATGACCTTAATGTGTTTCTTTTTGAGCCACTCCTTTGTTGCCTTGGCTGTATGTTTCGGGTCATTGTCGTGATGGAAGACCCAGCCACGAGCCATTTTTAATGTCCTGGTGGAGGGAAGGAGGTTGTCACTCAGGATTTGACGGTACATGGCTCCATCCATTCTCCCATTGATGCGGTGAAGTAGTCCTGTGCCCTTAGCAGAGAAACACCCCCAAAACATAATGTTTCCACCTCCATGCTTGACAGTGGGGACGGTGTTCTTTGGGTCATAGGCAGCATTTCTCTTCCTCCAAACACGGCGATTTGAGTTAATGCTAAAGAGCTCAATTTTAGTCTCATCTGACCACAGCACCTTCTCCCAATCACTCTCAGAATCATCCAGATGTTCATTTGCAAACTTCAGACGGGCCTGTACATGTGCCTTCTTGAGCAGGGGGACCTTGCAGGCACTGCAGGATTTTAATCCATTACGGCGTAATGTGTTACCAATAGTTTTCTGGTGACTGTGGTCCCAGCTGCCTTGAGATCATTAACAAGTTCCCCCGTGTCGTTTTCGGCTGAGCTCTCACCTTCCTCAGGATGAAGGATACCCCACGAGGTGAGATTTTGCATGGAGCCCCAGATCGATGTCGATTGACAGTCATTTTGTATGTCTTCCATTTTCTTACTATTGCACCAACAGTTGTCTCCTTCTCACCCAGCGTCTTACTTATGGTTTTGTAGCCCATTCCAGCCCTGTGCAGGTCTATGATCTTGTCCCTGACATCCTTAGAAAGCTCTTTGGTCTTGCCCATGTTGTAGAGGTTAGAGTCAGACTGATTAATTGAGTCTGTGGACAGGAGTCTTTTATACAGGTGACCATTTAAGACAGCTATCTTTAATGCAGGCACCAAGTTGATTTGGAGCGTGTAACTGGTCTGGAGGAGGCTGAACTCTTAATGGTTGGTAGGGGATCAAATACTTATTTCTTTGTGCACAATGCAAATAAATATATATAATTTTGACAATGTGATTTTTTTTTTTTTTTTTTTATATAATCTATCTCTCACTGGTAAAATTAACCTATCCTAAAAATTCTAGACTGTTCATGTCTTTGACAGTGGGCAAACTTACAAAATCAGCAAGGGATCAAATACTTATTTCCTTCACTGTAACTCGACTGGACAGTCATTAGGTCAATGGGAGGCAGGGTCTCAGCCTCTTTCTTGCTGAAAACATCTGCATAGCAAGCATACTTTAGAGGTAAACCAGGGAGCGTGGTAATGTAAGTAGGAGGCAAACTGTTGAGGTGACAGCGGGGTCCCCACTGAAGAATTTCTACAGAATTCCAAACAAGCACTGGATCATGCTTGTGAAACCAGGGTAGTCCCAACAGAATTTGATTAATAGCCACGGGTAAAACATAGAAGGCTATTTATTCAAAGCGTAGAGCACCCACTTGTAACTGCAACGATTCAGTGATAAACAGAATTGGGTCTGGCAACGAATGGCCATTCATGGAAGCCACTGCTAAAGGTTTCTTTAGAGGAGTTGTGGGCAAGTGGAGACGGTCTACTAAGGCCTTGTGTATAAAGTTCCCGACTGCTCAAGAGTCCAGATAGGCCGAGACTGAATGTGAGGCTTCACCAACAAGACTGTGATCGAGAATTTAGGAGAGAATTTTACAGAGGACACGGGTTCACCTAGGGCAGTCTCTCCCATAAACCCTAGATTCTGGAGCTTCCTGTCTTCTGAGTACACTGACGCACAAAGTGACCCTTTCTCCCACATTACATACACAAGTAAGTCTGTGCTGCCGCTCCTGGTCCGATATTCTGACCCGGTCAACATGCATAGGCTCTTCAGGAGCAGTAGTGGAAGTAGGCAGTAGGGGTTTTTGAAACTTAGGCGCAATTCTGGAGAACTTTCTCTCTTGGAGGACTTCTTGGGACACTGGACTCAGGATGCAGGACTGGTCACGGACACAGGACTCAGGATACAGGACTAGTCACGGACACAGGAAACAGTATTTGGAACGTTCAAAGAATAACACTAGGTTAGAGACAACATTGCTCAGGCATTGGGTTAGTGGGCAGAGTTCTTTAAATAGTCTAGGGTATCCAGGGTTAGGCTGGGGACACTTTTACTGGTGCACACGCTGGCCCGTTAAGAACAAGCACTACCGCGCCCACCCTATGGGCACAGTCCGGGGGAGGCAGACAGCAGAGTGCGCCGGTGTTCCTGGGAAGGGAGACGCCGACGGGGTTGCACAGTCCTGCAGTCGTGGCTGCTGATAAGAGGGGAATGCGGATGGTGGGCATAACAACCACCTAGCGGGACTGCACTCTGTAACACTTTTTTGCGCTGAGTATTGTGTGTCTTGCACTTTGGATGTTCATAACTGTGGTTTATTGGGTTAGTCCGTGAAAGGTGGGGACATAGCAATCACAAGAGACTGGTGAAATCCTGCAGTTTACACAAAAGTGGGGCAGACAGCGACACTGTAGGACAGGTGGAAGCTGACAATTACTTAATTCGTAACCCAACCCTGGTAGAACAGTTGGCGTACTTCACTGTCCCCTTCCCCTGCAAGGGTCAGTTATTTACAATATCTGTTCACTATTGTTATATTACCTCGAAAGAAAATATTCAAGTAAAGTACTGCACTGTTCTGAAAGAAATAGATAAATTTTTAAGTGTAATTGATTTATCTACTGAGATCATCTTATCTTCATCTATACTTATATAAATAAAGGGAGCCCCCCGTTACAGACTAGAGATTAGATCTTGTTTTTTTATTTATTCACAGAAGCTTTAGGTTCAATATTTAGGGAACAGCACTTTTTTGTATTCGGGAGCAGGAAGAACAGTTTTACCTTCCTGGTTTATGTGTGAAGTAGGGGTGGGAGGAGGGAAACTGCAAGTGACAGCAAGAAGGAAGATCCCAGCCTTTTTTAGCCTTCCATTAATCCGGAGGAAGGGAGGGGTTCAGGAATTTTTCCTGATAACATCACCCCTCTTAACAATCACAGAGCATATGTGCTCTTTGATTGCCACATAAATTTTTTATTCTACTGTGTGAGAGTAATATGTATAAAAGGTATGTTCTTTAAAAAAATGGGTGCATCTAACCATTGTAGAGATATGTTTTGAATTGTATACGTAAAATTACATCCCCCATTACCCAGGGGCAGGATGTAGATGACATGAGACATTCCAGAGATATGTATTCCAGATGTATTTGTAAAGTCTTAGCTGGGAAGGAGTGTTACCATATTCCATAGTTATCATTATCTGATTGGTTAAAGGTGTTGTCCAGTACCCGACAACTGATGACCTATCCACCCGGTAGGTTATCAGTATGTCATTGGTGTGGGTCCGACACAGGGCCCCTGCACTGATCAGCTGCTCCGGCTGCCTGTGGACGCCGGATGTCATTTCACAGTATGCAATGTACGGAGCCAGAACAGTTGGGCACGTACATTGCATAGTGGCTGTGCTGCCGAATTGCAGCTCTGCTCCTATTCACTTGAATAGGAGCAGAGCTGCAGTGCTGCAGCTCGGCCGCTATTCCGTGGCTGGAGCCATCTGCTTTTGGCATGGATGTCCGGTGCCTGGAGGTAGCTGGAGAAGCTGAGCGGTGCGGGGTCCGAGTGTTGTACGCCGCACCAATGATATACTCATGACCTAACCGGGGGAAAGGGTCATCAGTTGTCCATGGAGCCACTGAGACTCTCTGTACACCAGTATTGATGTGTGCAGTTTCTATCAGCCCATCATTTCTCTGATATTGCACAACTTCTAGTTGAGTTGCTTTCTCAATAACAGAAGCGCTCCTTGACTACTCTACTATTACTTGGAGGCCCCAGTGAGATTCCCCATCTGCCTGATCTGAAACAAGTGTGGAAGCACCCTCTGGTGGAAGGGAGAAACACAAAAACCACAGTAAGTAAGCCATTGTCTTATTATTTTTAACTCTCTCCCTCTGTGAGGTAAGTCTTTTTCGGGTCTGGTGGGCAGTAGGGTAGCTCAGTGAATTTGTCTAGGATCCTGTCCTTGTTATCTGTGTGCTTTATGTAGCCTATGCGTGTGATTAAATGTGTGATTGAACCATAAGGGGGACTACTATAGTGTTTAGGAGAACGTTCGTAGAACTCTGTGAAAAGTGGCAGGTAACCGCTCTTCTGCAGTTCAGATCTGTGACCAATATGAGACTCAGACAGCCAGAAGTGAGAGTAGGAAAATCAATGAGGCATAGATGTATGATTCTGTGAATGCAGGATATGAGCCATATTTGAGTCAGTGGAATGGTCCTCTTCATTACGGTATAAAAGACGAACCCAAAGACTGCAACTGGCTTTCCGCCTGGAGTATTGGGTGCCCCTGACACTTAAACTGAAGAAATGACTGAATATCTACTCAGTGAGGCTGCTAGAAGCAGCGGTGTATAAAACCATCCCACGTAAATGATTAAGTAATCTCTGCAGTTCTGTGAAGTACCCATATGAGGTGCTTGCAGCCATAGATCAATAAGTGTCTTGTCCTGTATGTCTATGTTCTGTAACTTTATTAGAAAGTAGTAGTTTTAATTGAGTATTGGCATTTGTAAATTTGTTGTTTAAACCAGAAGAAGGTCTTACTACATTTGGTCAAGTGTATGTAACCTTTAATTGTCAAGTATTTGTTAGGTAAAAGTTGGACACATATAGAGATTAAGAAAATATATAGGCATTAACCCCTATCCGCACCAGGACGTAACTGTCCGTCGTTGCGGGAGGTTACTTCCCGCACGAGGACGTACAGTTACTGAGTTAATCCCGGTGCACACTATCGGCGACAGTGTGCACCGGGAACCGGGAGGTCAGCTGTCGCCGACAGCTGACACTCCCCTCTTGCCGGCCAGCGGTCCTTTGCCGCTGATTTCGGCGCATTAACCCCTTAAATTCGGCGATCGGGTGCAATCGCCAAATTTTAGGGGTTCTAACATATCGGCAGATCCCCGTCCGAAATCGCGGGGTCTGCCGATAGTTAGTATGGCAAACAGAAGCCAAACAATGGCTTCCGGGTCTGCCATGGATGGAAGCCCATCAGGACCAACCTTCGGCTGGTCCTGATAGGCTTCCTGTCAGAGTGACAGGAAGTCACTGTGTCGTTCCCGATGCACACTGTCGGCGACAGTGTGCATCGGGAACTTGGAGATCAGCTGTCCCCGACAGCTGACACTTTCCAGTGTTGCCGATCAGCGGCTCATCGCCGCTGATTTCGGCAATTAACCCGTTACATGCGGGGCTCGATTGCGATCTCCGCATGTAGCGGGTTTGTAGCGCATCAGCAGCCCCCATGCAATCGTGGGGGCTTCTGATGCTTGTGATGGCACCCGGGGGCCAGACAACGGCCCCAAGGTCTGCCATGTATGTCAGCCTATGAGGATCAGCCTCTGCTGATCCTCGTAGACCAACTGTCAGAGTGACTGTGACGTCACACTGACAGTTGGAATACGTTACACTACCTAGGTAGTGTAATGTATTCTAGCAGCGATCAGAGCTGCTTGTCAAAAAAAGAAAGTGTAAAAAGTAAAAAAAAAAGTTAATAAACAAAAATATAAAGTGTAAAAAGTTAATAAAAATGTTTTATAAAAGTGTAAAAATAAAAGGTTTTGTTTTCCTATAATAAGTCATTTATTCTAGGGAAAAAATGAAAACGTTAAAAAAAAGTACACATATTTGGTATCGCCGCGTTCGTAACGACCCAATCTATGAAACTATAATGTTAATTTTTCTGCACGGTGAACGCCGCAAACAAAATAAACGGAAAACTGTCAGCATCGCTATTTTTTGGTCACCACCCCTCCCAAGATATAGAATAAAAAGTGATCAAAAAGTCGCATTTACCCCAAAATGGTACCAATAAAAACTACAACCCGTCCCGCAAAAAACAAGACCTCCCACAGCTTTTTTGACGAAAAAATAAAAACGTTACGGCTCAGAATAGCGTGTCCCAGAAAATTAATTATTTTATAGAAACTTAATTTTATTGTGCAAACGCTGCAAAACTTTAAAAAAAAACTATACACATATGGTATCGGCGTAATCGTACCGACCGGCAGAATAAATTAAAACGTAATTTATTGCGCACGGTGAACGCTGTAATAAATAAAGAATTTAAAGCGCCAAAATCGCTGTTTTTTGGTCACCTTAGCTCTAAAAAAGATCCTGAGGGGCCAAAATGCTCACTATACCCCTAGAAAAATTCCTTGAGGGGTGTAGATTCCAAAATGGGGTCACTTTTGGGGGGTTTCCACTGTTTTAGTCCCTCCGGGGCGTTGCAAACCCGACATGGCACTGAAAACCAATCCAGCAAAATCTGCGCTCCAAAATCCAAAAGGCGCTCCCTCGCTCCTGAGCCTTGCTGTGGGTCCAAACATCAGTTTACGACCACATATGGGGTATTGCCGTAATCGGGAGAAATTGCTTTAAAAATTTTGGGGTGCTTTTTCTCCTTTATTCCTTGTAAAAATTAAAAAATTCTATGTTTCCACAGAAAAATAGGTGATTTTCATCTTCACAGACTAATTCCACTAAATTCTGCAAAAAAACTGTTTGGTCAATATGCTAACTATACCCCTAGAAAACTGCCTTGAGGGGTGTAGTTTCCAAAATGGGGTCACTTTGGGGGGTTTCGACTTTTTAGGTACCTCAAGACCTCCTCAAACCTGACATGGTGCCTAAAATATATTCCTAAAAAAAGGAGGCCCCAAAATCCACTAGCTGCTCCTTTGCTTCTGAGGCCTGTGTTTCAGTCCATTAGGACACTAGGGCCACATGTGGGATATTTCTAAAAACTGCAGAATCTGGGCAATAAATATTGAGTTGCGTTTCTCTGGTAAAACCTTCTGTGTTACAGATTTTTTTTTATTACAAATGAATTTCGGCAAAAAAAATGAAATTTGTAAATTTCACCTCTACTTTGCCTTAATTCCTGTGAAACGCCTAAAGGGTTAAAATATTTTCTGAATGTGGTTTTGAATACCTTGAGGGGTACAGTTTTCAAAATGGGGTGATTTATGGGGACTTTCTAATATATAAGGCCCTCAAAGCCACTTCAGAACTGAACTGGTCCCTGAAAAAATAGCCTTTTGAAATTTTATTGAAAATATGAGAAATTGCTGCTAAAGTTCTAAGCCTCGTAACGTCCTAGAAAAATAAAAGTAAGTGAAAAAAAATGATGCAAACATAAAGTAGACATATGGGGGATGTTAACTAGTAACTATTTTGTGTGGTATTACTATCTGTTTCACAAGCAAATACATTTAAATTTAGAAAAATGCTAATTTTTGCAAATTTTTGCTAAAATTTGAAGTTTTTCACAAATAAATATTGAATTTATCGACCAAATTATTTCACTAACATAAAGTACAATATGTCACGAGAAAACAATCTCAGAATCGCTTGGATCGGTAAAAGCAATCCGGAGTTATTACCACATAAAGTGACACATGTCAGATTTGAAAAAATCATCTGTGTCCACAAGGCCAAAACAGGCTGTGTCCTAAAGGGGTTAATGGTACTCCCTCCTAAATTGATATAGCCAGAATAGTAGCTGCAGTGTTGTTCTTACTTCTGGTGTTATTCTATCTGTGTTTGAAATATTTATCCCAGAAAGTTATAAACCCATCCTTAACAGGTTCCCGACCGCTGGCCGTAAATATACGGCCAGCGGTCAGGGTCTCTAAAGTCCGGCGTATAGTATATATACGGCCGCACTTCAGAGACTGTGCACGCGCGATCGCGTGCACACAGCTCTATGCCCTGGCTGTTGCTAACAGCCATGGGCACTGGGCAGAATGTCAGGGGTCAATCTTTTGGCCCCTGAACATGTGATCGCTGTGACAACCAATCACAGCGATCACATGCATTTCTGCATAGAAAACAGTGTGCACGCGATCGCGTGCACACAGCCCTGTGCCCTCGCTGTTACCAACAGCTCTGGGCACTGGGCAGAGTATCAGGGACCAATCTGATGGTCCCTGATCATGTGGTCGCTGTGAAAACCTATCACAGCGACCACATTTGTTTTATTTTGACTTTTCTGGCAGTAAATCTCCTGCCTCTTTTCTTCTCCTCAAACATTGTTTCAGTTTGAGGAGAAGAAGAGACTCGGGAGAATTGCTGCCAGAAGATTACAGTGAAAAAAAATACAGTTACACTAAAACATTCTCTGTATAGATAGATTTCTATCTATCTATACAATCTATCTATCCATCTATCTTTTTTTCTATCTATCTACCTTTCTTTCTTTTATTCTATTAGAATAGGCAGGTAGGGAGTATATAATTATATATATATCCACATATATATAATATATATAGCAATAGCGGTTTATTTTTTTGTTAGCGGTAGTGTAGATATATATAGCAGTTAGTTTGTGTGTTTTATAAAAAAAAAAAAAAAAAAAAATTTGTTTAGTTAGTGTTAGTGTTAGTTACGTTATGGCGAGGAAGTTGTTTAGCGCCGAGGAGGCATACGCCATGCTGTGGTCTGAGTCGGAGACCGCATCAGAGATGGCGTCCGAGATGGAACCTGTTTTGGGCAGTGACGATGACAGCGTCACTTCAGGTTCATCTTCAGGGGACGTTGTCCCTGATGCAGTTGAAACTGCAGAACTTGAAAGCGCAGGGCCAAGTAGCGCTGTAGCACGGGACAGCCTGGTCCCTCCAGTCCAGGCTCTTGTATGGGCACCTGCCCCATCTTTTGGGCCTAGAATCCACGGATTTACGGCCACTCCTGGCATAACCGTGGACAATACAAATTTTGTCCAAATGGATTACTTCCATTTATTTATAACGGACGACATCCTAAATCAGATTGTCCACGAAACAAATTTATATGCCACGCAATATATAAGGCAGAAACCTTCATCCACCCATGCCAGAAATTGGACGCCCACCAATTTGCAGGAATTAAAAAAAATTTTGGGGCTCACCCTAAATATGGGTATTGTCAAAAAGCCCTCCATTAGGTCTTACTGGTCAACAAGACCCGCCCAAGCCACCCCAGTATATTCTGCAGTAATGCCCAGGTCTCGTTATGAGACAATAATGAGGTTCCTCCACTTCAATGACAACGCACAGGCCCCCCCAAGTACCGATGCAAACCGGGATCGGTTGTTCAAAATAAGACCGCTAATAAATTCCCTGAATAATTTATTTCTGCAACTCTACACCCCTGAGCAGAATGTAAGTGTGGACGAATCCCTCCTCAACTTCCATGGCAGACTTAGCTTTCGCCAATATCTACCTTCCAAAAGGGCAAGATATGGCGTTAAGCTCTACAAATTGTGTGAAAGCGGGTCAGGATATACCACCGCCTTCAGGATTTATGAAGGGCGGGACCGCACAATAAATGTTCCTGGATGCCCCCCTGATCTTTCCACCAGCAGTAAGATTGTGTGGGAGATAATGCAGCCTCTGCTTCACAAAGGGTACCACCTGTACTGTGATAATTTTTATTCCAGTGTGCCCCTGTTTAGGCATTTGCATGCTGCAAGGACTGGGGCATGTGGTACCATGCGCAAAAACAGAATTGGTTTTCCACAGCAATTAGTGGGGAAGCGCATGGTAAAGGGGGACTCCTGTGCTTATGCATCTGAAGAATTGCTGGCGGTCAAGTTCAGGGATCGCAAAGATGTGTATGTGCTAAGCACGATTCATACCGCAGGAACAGTGGCAGTGAGGGAAAGAGGGGCAACATCGGACAAGCACAAACCAGTGAGCGTGTCCGAATATAACAAGTACATGGGGAGGGTGGATTTAAGCGACCAGGTTTTACAGCCCTATTTAGTAAAACGCAAAACTAAAACCTGGTACAAAAAAGTGGCCATTTATCTGTTACAGGTGGCCATCCACAACTCATTTGTGCTCTATAAAAAAAACAGAGGCAGAGACACATACCTGGATTTCCAGGAGAAAATTATTGAAGGCCTCATTTTTGATGTTCAGGACACCCGAGAATGCCCCCAGTCTGAGGATGTCACGCGACTGACTGAAAGACACTTCATCAGTCGGATTCCCCCAACAGCAACCAGAAGCAACCCCCAGAAAAAGTGCCGCGTCTGCAGAAAAGACGGGCACCGCAAAGATTCCCGATATTTCTGTCCCTCATGTCCCTCGCAACCAGGCCTGTGCATTGAGCCATGTTTTAAAAAATACCACACTGTTCTGAATTATTAGATTTTAGTTAATTTGTTGAAAATATATTTGCCCTACATTACGTTTTTATTTTTCCCCTGATTTTACTCCAAGGGTGAGGGAGGGAATGGGTGGGGGGTGGATGTCATGTTTGATGTTTTCTAAAGTTCATCTGCTGGAGAGCTCCATTTGCATTAACCTGAAATTTCTTATTTTAGAAAACCCCAAAAAATAAATTCCCATTATACCCCTAGATGAATATTTTGGGATTTCTGCTTCAAGAGCAGATATTTTGGAAGTGTTATAGAAACTCTGTTGAGTTTTGTAAAACCAGCTTTGAAAAAAAGCGATTTGTGAAATAATCTTCTTCTATCCTCCGCCCTCCTACATCTCTATGTGATAAATAAGGCCACATATTTGGTATCCCCATGCACGGGAGAAGTGGCAGAATGTGAACGGAGATTAATTTTGACCGTGGTCTAAGCCGTGTGTGAAAAATGCTGGTATAAACTGACGCATTTGCTAAAAAATTGCTAATTTTATTTTGATCCATCTTATTCAAGAAACTTTCAGAAGAAAACTGGACTGTCTAAAAATATGATAAACCCCTTGAAGGAAACCTTGTGGGGTCTACTTGTGTGAATGAAGTCGTTTATGGGGTGTTTCTAATGTTTCAGCAGCATTACGCCCCCCAGAAAACAGTATGCGGCTATAAAATCAAGTGCAGAATTCCTGGACCGAAAAGGCCAAAAAGCCTCCTTTTATGCCAAGCCCTGGCACATGCCCGTGAATAAAGCACACATATTTGGTATCCCCATGCACGGGAGAAGTGGAAGAATGTGAAATGCGATGAATTTTGTCCGTGGTCCATTTTGTGTGTGAAAAAGCTAGCATAAACTGGCGCAATTGTTAAAAAAAAAAGGTAATTTTATTTTGTTCCATCTTATTCAAGAAACTTTCAGAAGAAAACTGGACTGTCTAAAAATATGATAAACCCCTTGAAGGAAACCTTGTGGGGTCTACTTGTGTGAATGAAGTCATTTATGGGCTGATTCTAATCTTTCAGCAGCATTAGGCCCCCCAGAAAACAGTATGCGGCTCTAAAATCAAATGCAAAATTCCTGGACCGAAAATGCCAAAAAGCCTCCTTTTATGCCAAGCCCTGGCACATGCCCGCACAGTGAATAAGGCACACATATTTGGTATCCCCATGCACGGGAGAAGTGGAAGAACATGAAAGGAGATGAATTTTGGCCGTGGTCTATACCGTGTGTGAAAAATACTAGCCTAAACTGACGCATTTGCTAAAAAAGTGCTGATTTTATTTTGTTCCATCTTATTCAAGAAACTTTCAGAAGAAAACTGGACTTGCTAAAAATATGATAAACCCCTTGAAGGAAACCTTGTGGGGTCTACTTGTGTGAATGAAGTCATTTATGGGGTGTTTCTAATGTTTCAGCAGCATTAGGCCCCCCAGAAAACAGTATGCGGCTCTAAAATCAAATGCAAAATTCCTGGACCGAAAATGCCAAAAAGCCTCCTTTTATGCCAAGCCCTGGCACATGCCCGCACAGTGAATAAGGCACACATATTTGGTATCCCCATGCACGGGAGAAGTTGAAGAACGTGAAAGGAGATGAATTTTGGCCGTGGTCTATACCGTGTGTGAAAAATACTAGCCTAAACTGACGCATTTGCTAAAAAAGTGCTGATTTTATTTTGTTCCATCTTATTCAAGAAACTTTCAGAAGAAAACTGGACTTGCTAAAAATATGATAAACCCCTTGAAGGAAACCTTGTGGGGTCTACTTGTGTGAATGAAGTCATTTATGGGGTGTTTCTAATGTTTCAGCAGCATTAGGCCCCCCAGAAAACAGTATGCGGCTCTAAAATCAAATGCAAAATTCCTGGACCGAAAATGCCAAAAAGCCTCCTTTTATGCCAAGCCCTGGCACATGCCCGCACAGTGAATAAGGCACACATATTTGGTATCCCCATGCACGGGAGAAGTGGAAGAACATGAAAGGAGATGAATTTTGGCCGTGGTCTATACCGTGTGTGAAAAATACTAGCCTAAACTGACGCAATTGTTAAATTCTTGCATTTTTTTCCAATTTTGCCCACTTTAGTGAAAAAAAAAAAAATGATATATACTGACAAATGCCACTAAAACAAAGCCCTATCTGTCCTTTAAAAAGAGTGTAAAATTCAAAGATGAACTTTATTCACCTGCTGAGTTATAGTCATGTAAAGAAGCGCATAGCAAAATTGTGAAATTTGCTCTGGTCATTTAGCTGTAAAACAGCCTAGTCCTTAACCGGTTAAAGATAAGTTAAAATGTCCAGGATCAGGGGAATTTAGGAAAATCATTCCAGGATTAGACCTCAAGAATTAGGGCTTGCTATCCTATAGGTGGGGGACGGGAATAAAAATGGCTCACAAAATAGCAAATTAGGTTCTAAGGGACAGGAAAATGTGAGGAATACTGGGGCTATGGATATAGTGAAACAAAGAAGGGGAGATGGGCGGTAGAAGGAATTAAGGGAGGTTTTGAGGAAAGGAAAGCTGTCACATACAGGTTGTTTATATCCTGACAGATGAGTAGAATTTTCTGTAAGTGAGAGGGATTGGATCTATAAAAAAGTATTTGAAGAGAAAGTACAAGCTTGCCTGAAAGTGTAAAACAAAGTGATAAAAAGGAAAGGAGAATTTACAACAGTTGGTCAGGAATCAGAACAAGAACACACACTGCAGCTAGAGACATATCTACCACTGTGATATAGTCAACCCTCCCCAATTGATACCCCAGACACCTGAATCTCCACTTCCCACAGGACAGGCACAGGTTATATTCCCACCTACCCCAACTCGGATATCAATATCAAAAAGACTATAAAAAGGATCTTGGTTGAATTAACATCTTAAAACTGTTATCTACAGAAGGTGGGAGTACAACAAATATGGTCATTATAATTGTAATGATGGGGGTAGGGAAACGGACAAGTGAGCCCTAATCTACCCGCCACTCTGTCCCTGCCTACTTGCAACGACCCGCCCTAGGTGACGGGGTACAACTGGGCGGCGGTCCCTACGCTCAGTAAGTGCACGAGACAAACAGACAAGGGTACACAAAGCAAAGGGAAATGGGGCCGTTGCCCACGGCAACACCGTGAGCAACAAGAGTGTTGAACGAGCCGAGTCAAACCAGGAGTGAACGAAGTACCAAACGCAGAGCAGGAGAGTAGTCAGTAAGCAAGGGTCAGAATGGAGCAGGATCAAATAGTAGAAGCTGTAGCTGGGCCAGGAAACCACACGAGAAGAATCACAAGCAAAGGAGGAACCGGAAAGGCAGGTATAAATAGACAGAGGGCGGGAGCTAGCTCCATCTGGCCAGGCTGCGATAGGCTCTCCCACTCCTAAGCCTGCCATCCTGAGTGGTGGAAGATGGAGTCAGTCTCAGAGACATAGACTCAGGTGCAGACTGATTACCTATGGGCGTATACACAGAAGTTGTGCCTGGCAGATCCTTTACAGTGTGCCCCCTGTTATGGGGGGCCACCGGACCCTTTCTAAGTGGACCTGGTTTATTGGGGAAACTAAGGTGGAACTTCCTGACCAATACCCCAGCGTGAACATCCCGGGCGGGTACCCAAGTCCTCTCCTCAGGCCCATATCCTCTCCAATGGACCAGGTACTGGAGGGAGCCTTGGACCATCTTGCTGTCCACAATCTTGGCCACCTTGAATTCCACCCCCTCATGGGTGAGAACGGGAACAGGAGGTTTCCTCGAGGGAGCCAAGGACGGGGAGCAGCGTTTAAGGAGGGAGGCATGAAACACGTCGTGTATTCGAAAAGATGGGGGCAACTCCAGTCGGAAGGAGACAGGATTGAGGACTTCAATGACCTTATACGGCCCAATAAACCGGGGAGCAAACTTCTTGGACGGGACCTTAAGGCGCAAGTTCCTAGATGATAACCACACCAGATCCCGACCATAAACAAGGGGTTAGCAGAACGTCTTCTATCAGCCTGAGTTTTTTGTACGCTCTGAGATGCCTCTAGGTTCTTCTGAACCTGGGCCCAGACTGTGCACAGTTCCCGATGAACGACATCTACCTCAGGATTGTTGGAGCTACCAGGTGAAACGGAGAAGAACCGTGGATTAAACCCAAAATTACAGTAAAAGGGGGAGACCCCTGACAAGTTACTGACCCGGTTATTAAGGGAAAATTCGGCGAGGGGAATGAATGAGACCCAATCATATTGACAGTCAGAGATAAAACACCTTAAATATTGTTCTAGAGATTGATAAGTCCTCTCAGTTTGACCATTAGTTTCAGGATGGAAGGCAGAGGAGAAGGACAGATCAATCTCCAACTTTTTACAGAAGGCTCTCCAAAACAATGAAACAAATTGTACCCCTCTGTCCGAAACAATATTGACAGGGACCCCATGGAGACGCAGGATGTGTTTGACAAACAAGGTAGCTAACGTCTTGGCATTGGGTAGTTTCTTGAGGGGCACAAAGTGGCACATCTTACTGAAGCGGTTTACTACAACCCACACCACCGACTGGCCTTGAGATGGAGGCAAATCGGTGATAAAATCTATGGAGATATGGGTCCAAGGTCTCTGGGGAATGGGCAAAGAACGTAGTAAGCCCGCTGGTCGGGACCTGGGAGTCTTGGACCTAGCACATACCTCACAAGCGGCGATGTAGGCCTTAACGTCTTTAGGCAACCCAGGCCACCAATAGTTTCTGGCAATGAGGTGTTTGGTACCCAGGACGCCTGGATTACCAGATAGTGCGGAATCATGATTTTCCCTAAGTACCCTTAGCCGGAATTGCAGGGGAACAAACAGCTTGTCCTCAGGAAGGTTCCCGGGAGCTGAACCTTGATCAGCTGCAATTTCAGAGACTAAATCAGAATCAATAGAAGAAATGATTATACCAGGAGGCAAAATACAAGCAGGATCTTCCTCCGAAGGAGGGCTGGCCATGAAGCTACGCGACAGTGCATCGGCCTTAATATTTTTAGACCCAGCCCTATAGGTAACCAAAAAGTTGAATCTGGTAAAAAATAGCGCCCATCGAGCTTGTCTCGGGTTTAGCCTCCGGGCAGATTCTAGGAAAACCAGATTCTTGTGTTCGGTAAGGACCGTTACCTGGTGTCTAGCCCCCTCCAGGAAGTGGCGCCACTCTTCAAATTCCCATTTAATGGCTAAGAGTTCACGGTTGCCAATATCATAGTTACTCTCAGTGGGCGAAAACTTCCTGGAGAAGTAGGCACAGGGACGGAGATGGGTGAGGGACCTGGGAAAGACAGCCCCCACTCCCACCTCGGATGCGTCAACTTCCACGATAAATGGCTCCATTTGGTTGGGCTGAACCAGCATCGGGGCCGAGATAAAGCACTTCTTAAGGACCTCAAAAGCCTGGACAGCCCCAGGAGGCCAGTGGAGGAGATCAGCACCTTTGCGATTGAGGTCCTTAAGAGGCTTAGCGATGACCGAGAAGTTAGCAATAAATCTCCTGTAATAATTAGCGAACCCCAAGAAACACTGTAACGCCTTCAGGGAGGCAGGTTGGACCCATTCCGCCACAGCCTGGACCTTGGCGGGGTCCATGCGGAATTTATGAGGAGTGAGGATTTGACCCAAAAATGGTATCTCCTGTACCCCAAACACACATTTTTCGGTTTTCGCAAACAGTTTGTTTTTCCGAAGGACCTGGAGCACCTTCCTGACATGCTCAATGTGGGAGGACAAGTCCTTGGAAAACACCAGTATGTCATCAAGGTACACTACAAGAAATACCCCCAGGTAATCTCTTAAAATCTCATTTATGAAATTCTGGAAGACCGCAGGGGCATTACACAACCCAAAGGGCATGACGAGGTATTCGAAATGACCTTCGGGCGTGTTAAACGCAGTCTTCCACTCATCCCCCTCTTTGATGCGGATAAGGTTATACGCCCCCCGTAGATCAAACTTAGAGAACCATTGGGCCCCCTGAACCTGATTAAAGAGGTCAGGAATCAAAGGAAGGGGATACTGGTTCCTTACAGTGACCTTATTCAAGTTATGGTAGTCAATGCATGGCCTAAGACCACCATCCTTCTTCCCTACGAAGAAGAAGCCAGCACATACCGGAGAAGTAGAGGGGCAAATGTAACCCTTGGCCAGGCATTCCTGGATATACTCTCTCATGGCTTCACGTTCGGGACAAGAAAGATTAAATATCCTACCCTTAGGGAGCTTAGCTCCTGGTACCAATTCGATAACGCAATTGTATTCTCTATGAGGAGGTAACACTTCGGAGGCCTCCTTAGAGAAAACATCAGCGAAGTCCTGAACAAACTCAGGTAGCGTGTTCACCTCCTCAGGGGGAGAAATAGAATTAACAGAAAAACATGACGTCAAGCATTCATTACCCCATTTGGTAAGCTCCCCAGTATTCCAGTCAAACGTGGGATTATGCAACTGCAACCAGGGAAGGCCTAAAACCAAATCGGACGATAATCCCTGCATCAACTGTGCAGAGCACTGCTCCAAATGCATGGAGCCAACAAGAAGTTCAAAAACAGGGGTATGCTGTGTAAAATAACCATTAGCAAGAGGAGTGGAGTCGATACCCACTACCGGGACAGGTTTAGACAAATCTATCAAAGGCATAGCTAGAGACATAGCAAATTCCACAGACATGATATTAGCAGAAGACCCTGAATCCACGAAGGCACTGCCTGTAGCAGACCTACCACCAAACGAGACCTGAAAGGGAAGCAAGATTTTATTACGTTTCATATTTACGGGAAATACCTGTGCGCCCAAGTGACCTCCCCGATGATCACTTAGGCGCGGAAGTTTTCTGGCTGCTTATTCTTACGCCTAGGACAGGTGTTCACTTGATGCTTGTCATCCCCACAATAGAAGCAGAGACCATTCTTCCTGCGGAACTCTCTACGTTGTCGGGGGGACACGGAGGCCCCGAGTTGCATAGGTACCTCCGAGTCTTCCGTGGAAGAGCGAAGCAACGGGACCTCGGGAGGCATCATGGGGGAGTCAGAGGGGAAAGCACAAAAACGTTCAAGTTGTCGTTCCCTGAGACGTCGGTCAAGTCATACCGCTAAAGCCATAACCTGGTCTAGGGAGTCAGAAGAGGGATAGCTAACAAGCAGGTATTTCAGGGCGTTCGACAGACCCAACCTAAACTGGCACCTTAAGGCAGGGTCATTCCACCGAGAAGCTACGCACCACTTCCTAAAGTCAGGACAATACTCCTCAACAGGTCTCTTACCCTGACGTAAGGTCACCAGCTGACTCTCTGCAAAGGCAGTCCTGTCAGTCTCGTCATAAATGAGTCAGAGAGCAGAAAAGAAACGATCAACGGAGGAAAGTTCAGGGGCGTCAGGAGCCAAGGAGAAGGCCCACTCTTGGGGCCCCTCCTGGAGCCGGGACATAATTATACCCACCCGCTGGCTCTCAGAACCTGAGGAGTGAGGCTTTAAGCGAAAGTAGAGCCTACAACTCTCCCGAAAGGAGAGAAAAGTCCTCCGGTCCCCTGAGAACCGGTCAGGCAACTTGAGGTGGGGTTCAAGAGGTGAGGTGAGGGGCACTACCATGGTAGTGTCAGACTGGTTGACCCTCTGAGCCAGGGCCTGGACCTGTAGGGAGAGACCCTGCATTTGCTGGGCCAGGGTCTCAAGGGGGTCCATAGTAGCGTCAGGGACCAGGGTAGACTAGGTATATGTGCTTGTGATTATGTAATGATGGGGGTAGGGAAATGGACAAGTGAGCCCTAATCTACCCGCCACTCTGTCCCTGCCTACTTGCAACGACCCGCCCTAGGCGACGAGGTACAACTGGGCGGCGGTCCCTACGCTCAGTAAGTGCATGAGACAAACAGACAAGGGTACACAAAGGGAAATGGGGCCGTTGCCCACGGCAACACCGTGAGCAACAAGAGTGGTGAACGAGCCGAGTCAAACCAGGAGTGAACGAAGTACCAAACGCAGAGCAGGAGAGTAGTCAGTAAGCCTGGGTCAGAATGGAGCAGGATCAAATAGTAGAAGCTGTAGCTGGGCCAGGAAACCACACGAGAAGAATCACAAGCAAAGGAGGAACAGGAAAGGCAGGTATAAATAGACAGAGGGCGGGAGCTAGCTCCGTCTGGCCAGGCTGCGATAAGCTCTCCCACTCCTAAGCCTGCCATCCTGAGTGGTGGAAGATGGAGTCAGTCTCAGAGACATAGACTCAGGTGCAGACTGATTACCTATGGGCGTATACACAGAAGTTGTGCCTGGCAGATCCTTTACAATAATCCTATAAATGCCCCCTTTTTCTCTAAATGTAGAAATGCCAAACCACTAGTGGTTAATGAGTGGGGTGTTTGCTCTCATGCACTGACAGCTGCTACTCAGTCCACTATAGTTCCGCATACTCCCGGCACTCATTCCCCGAGAAAAAACAGACAAAATACCTGGGTATGGTCTCGCAATGTTTCACACCCACATATGAAAGAGATTTGTGAGAAATGTGGTGACAGTAAACATGCAAAGGCTCACCACTCGCTTAGGGTAGTAGAAACTACCTATCCATCCCCTATACCTCTCCCCCTGGTGCAGAGACTATTTGGCCGACCTAACCTTTATACCATGTTATCTATAATAACCCATTTTATGTTTATACCTTCCCACTAATTACTGGAATTCCGCAACAAGCCGGTGTGAATGGTGTGGTTCCAGTAGATAGTGAACAAACTACTACTAGGTATAAGCCATGGACCCAATCTGAACATCTGGCTATGGCAAGTAAATTTCCAGATGCTCACAAGAATCCTTTTGGGTTATGTAGACATTTAACCAGAATACAGGCAACATATTGGGCAACATGCTTAGACATGTCGAGTCTACGTGTAATAGCAGCAGGAACAGTATATTCCAATGCTATTACAAATCACTCAAATGCTAATGACCATGTCCAACCAGCCCCAGTAGGGGACAATGCAAAAACACCTGAGTCAGGTAAAAATTGGATCCAGAGATTTACTAGGTACACTAACCAACTGGCCAATGAGGTGGCCACTGGATTACCAGAGGCCGCCCAGAAGCCTGATGAGACTTTAGACAACTACTACAGCACAAGCACAACTTTTTTCACAGACCAGTGATTTGACTTGACATTAGCAAAAGACAAAAAACTATGCAAATGTTCAACAAACAAACTATTTTGGTCCTAAGGGCATTAGAAGAGCAGGATCAAGACAAAAACAGAAAAGTGCAAATAAACCCCAGCCCAACATGATTAATTTAGTCATAGACACCCAAAGCAAAGCGAGATAACAGGGAAATAGATCTAGGCAAAACTAAGTAAGGAAGCCAGACTCTGAGGAGGCAAAGAGAAAGGGTCTCTGCTTCCATTGTGGACAACAGTGACACATTAAAATAAATTGTCCAAAACCACCAAAGTATCTCCAAACCCAAATTCAGGTGGTACAATAAGAAGGGTATGATGATTAGGAAAAAGGCAATCTAGTGTCCCCTGTCCCAATACTGCCCATTAATATAGAAGCAGAACATGGACCTAATGCCCAAGTGGAATTAACGCTTCCGCAAGGCAAGTTCCTACGCTGCCTAGTGGACACTAAGGGAGCCAGAGCAGTTCTTAACAGGGCAGAAAAAACAATATTATAAAAAACAATCCTAGGGAAGGGTTTCTCAGGGAAAACAAAACCAAACCCATGACAATTAGACTGCAGATACTACAGAGGTTATGGGAGGATTTTTAATATCAATTTGCTAGGTGTCAATATCCTCAGCACAATTACGTAATGATATAATATTCAAAATGGGTGTCAGGGTGAGTGGTCCATTACCAGAAACAATATTGACCACTCTGATAACCGTTTGTGACCTTCCTGAACATGATGATGAACAACTAAATTCGGAGCACACAGGAGCGTTCAGATTGTTTCCACCATATCTATGCTCAAAAGGGAAAACAGATATAGGACACAGGGAAGTTAGCACAGTTATCAGAAAATGAAGCAAGGGGCTTCAACTGTAAAAATTAGACATCATCCCCTCAGTAAAGCGCAAACTACAGCTATAGATCTACAATTTGAGGCGTACTCCCTTGTTCCCCGTAAAGTAAAAGGCAGGCCCTGGGCAATAACTTGTGTATAGAATGGCCTATAACCTAAGAGAAATAAATGAACACATGGTGATCGATACACCCATTGTACACTGGAGCAAATATTTTTTTGTCCTAGGAAATTATCTAAGCCTTTTTTAAAACCTTTTTTAAAGCCATCTACTGTCCCTGCTGTGACCAACTCCTGTGGTAGACTATTCCATAGATTCACAGTGCTCACTGTAAAGTAGACTTGTAGCCTTTTTTTCTCCAGACGGAGGGAGTTCCCCTTGTTTTTTGAGGGGGTTTTACAAGAAACAGGATTTCACAATATTTTTTGTATGTGCCATTCATATATTTATATAAGTTAATCATGTACCCCCCTTAGTCGTCTCTTTTCAAGGCTAAATAGGTTTAATTATTTTAATCTTTCCTCATAACTTAGATTCTCCATGCCCCTTATTAGCTTTGTTGCTCTTCTCTGTATTTTTTCCAACTCCAGGGCATCCTTTCTATAAACTGGAGCCCAGAACTGAACTACATATTCTAGATGCTAATACTTATTCTAATACTTTGTAAAGTGGTAATGTTATATCCCTGTCCCACGAGTCAATGCCTCTTTTAATACACAACAATATCTTGCTGGCCTTTGAAGCAGCTGATTGACATTGCATGCTGTTATTTAGTTTATAATCTAAAAGTACACCCAGATCCTTCTCAACAAGTGACTCCCCCAGTATAGCTCCCCCTAGGACATATGATGCATGCAGATTGTTGGTACCCAGATGCATAACTTTACATTTATCTACATTAAACTCCATTCACCAAGAGGATGCCCAAACACTTCAAATCACTTGTCTTCAAATCAGCTAGCAATTTATGAACATCTTCCATAGAGTGGTGTCTATGTTGTCATCTGCAAAAATAGAAATAGTGATATTAATCCCATCCTCTATATCATTAATAAATAGGTTGAATAATAGAATATATTAAAGATTCAATAAGTATACTAACTCATCTGGTTTAGGTAGGATGCAAGGCATCCAAAGGCAAATTATAGTTGGCCAAAACACATTTTACCTGTTTAGGCCATTGTATATAAAGAAATACTAACCATTTGACCACAGCAAGTCGTAAAGCTAATGAAATTTAAGCAACACCCTAGGCAATAAGAGAGCTAGGAGCATTTTTAGGACTAGTGGGGTACTGCACAGAATAGATACCAGCTGACTCCATATTACTACAACTATTGTATGATGCAATAGCTAGGACATACAAAGAAGATAATAATTAACTTGACAGTGTCACGATTCTGGGGTATGTGGACCCACTTGGCCGCTCCGCCATAGCGGAGTGGCAGCTGACCAAACAACAGTCAATGGAAAGTCTAAGCACAAGAGTACCTGTATGAGAGTCCAGACAAACACGAGATGTAGCAGATACTTTGCCACAGATGATTCGTGGCACAGATGATGCTTGGCGTGGCAGCTGATACATGACGTGACACTGGATGTGGTAGATGACACAGGACATGGCATATGACACCAGACATGGCAGATAACACCAACACAACTCCAACACTAGACTTCAGCTCAGGAACAAACATAGTACTGGATACAGGATATGGAAGCAGGATTTGGGAACACTGGGAACAGGATACAAGCAAGGGAGCATTTGCTTAACTAACATGGGAAAACAACAACGCTCAGGCAAGGAGATAGAGTCCATTTTATAGTCCAGGGTGATCAGGTGATTGGGTATGGAACAATTTACTGGTGCGCGCGATGGCCCAATTAAGGCCGGGGACAGGCACGCGCACGCATCCTAGAAACTATAGACGGAAATTGCAGCCGCAAGTGCTGGCGTCTCCTGGGAGCAAGGCGCCGCTAAGTTCTCTGAGTCCTGCGGTCACGGCTGCCGGTAAGTACACTGAGCCGCCGGTCAGCGACCAGGCACAACAGTATCCCCCCTTACACCCCCTCCTCTTAGGTCCGGAGAGTAGGAGGAAATTTTTGATGAGAGTTGGGGCATTGTTGTTCTCCTCTAGCTTCCAGGACCTCTCCTCAGGATCAAACCATTTCCAGATAGAAAGTCCTACCTCCTACCCTCTTGTAGTCCAGAATTTCCTATACATCAAAGATGTCAGAAGAACCGCTGGGGGAAACTGCAGAACCAGGAGATTTACTGTAGTCGTTCAGAACCACAGGCTTTAGGTGGGACACATGAAACGAGTTGGGAATTCTGAGAGTAGGAGGCAGCCGAAGCTTATCGGATACAGGGTTTATTTGTTTCAGGATCTCTAAAGGACCAAGAAACCTGGGAGAAAACGTGTGAGAAGGGGTTTTGAGACTGATGTTTTTAGATGATAGCCAGACTTTGACTCCGGGAGAAAACTGTGGAGGAACATCTATTTTCTTATCAGCATACATTTCCATGCGATCAACAGCCAGAAGAATCACAAGCTTGGTTTCCTGCCAAATGTGAAGAAAAGTCCCAAAGGAAGAATTGGCTGCTGGTACTTGGGTCATGGCTGGCAAAGGAAGAGGAACTCATGGATGCTGACTGTACGCAATGTAGAATGGTGAAGAAGCAGTAGACTCACTTGCATGGTTATTATAAGAGAATTCGGCCCAAGGAAGAAGCTGTACCCAATTGTCATGTTGGGCCGAAACAAAATGACAAAGATAATTCTGCAATATTTGGTTAGTCCTCTCCACTTGACCATTAGACTGAGGGTGATAGGCAGAAGAAAAATCCAGCTTCACATCAAGTAGTTTACACAGAGCTCTGCAGAATTTGGACCTGAACTGTACACCCCGGTCAGACATAATATGGAGGGGTAGGCTGTGCAGACGAAAGATGTGCTGAATTACCCCTATTCATAGTTTTGCCAGACGAGGAGCAGAAGGAAGACCAGTTAAAGGAATGAAATGTGCCATTTTAGAGAAACTGTCTACCACTACCCAGACAGTAGTGCATCCAACCGAAGGAGGAAGGTCTGTAATGAAGTCCATTGCAATATGCTGCCAGGAGTGTCAGGCACTGGCAGGGGTTGGAGCAGACCAGCAGGTCTGGAGTGAGCAGATTTATTAGAGCCACAGTCTGTACAGGAGGAAACAACGTCTGCAACAACCTTAGGTAGTGTGGGCCACCAGTATTGACAAGCAATTAAGTCCCAAGTTTTACAAACACCAGAGTGCCCTGTCAGCTTGGAACTGTGTCCCCAGCGGAGAATCTTTTTCCTGTCTTCCCTGCGGGAATGTCTCTAATTTGTAGAGGGTTTACAGAAAAAAGGATCTATAATATATTGGGGAGTCTCCTCAGAGTCATCGATCTCAAACGACCGAGGTAGAGCATCGGCCCTCACATTTTTGTCTGTGGGACGGAAGTGGAGCAAGAAATGGAATCGGTTGAAAAACAGCGACCATCTGACTTGACGAGCAGACTGGAGGTGGGTGAGTTTCTTGTGGTCCGTATAAATGATGATAGGGTGTATGGTGCCCTCCAGCAGATGACTCCATTCCTCCAAGGCCAACTTGACGGACAGTAACTCCTAATCCCCAATATAGTAATAGCGCTCTGCAGAAGAGAATAGTTTTGAGTAGTAGCCAGAAACCACTGCCTTACCCATGGAGTTTTTCTGAAAAAGAAGTGCTCCCGCAACAACAAAAGAATAGTCAACCTCCAGAGAGAACTGTCGAGATACATCAGGATGGTGAAGAACTGAGGCTGAAGTGAAAGCACTCTTGAGACTAGTAAATGCTGACTCTGCCGCAGGAGTCCAAACTTTGGCGTTCACCCCCTACTTAGTAAGAGCAGAGGTTGGAGCAGCCTGAGATGAAAAGTTTGGGTTAAACTGCCGGTAAAAATCGCTGTATAGCCCGAAGGCCCTGAGAGCGTGGACACTCCAAGTCGGACTTCACCTTCTCTGGATCCATCTTGAGTCCACAATCGGAGACAATGTAGCTTAGGAAGGACAGAGAGTTCTTCTCAAACATGGACTTCTCAAGTTTAGCGTATAGACGATTCTCCCTTAACTGCGAACATGCTTCCGAAGCATCATCAGATCTGGTGAGTAGATCAGGATGTTGTCCAAATCTACCACCAAACAAACATAGAGTAGATCCCAGAAGATGTCATTTATGAATTCCTGAAATACCGCTGGAGCGTTACACAGACCAAAGGGCATCATGAGAGGGTGTTGAATGCGGTCTTCCATTCGTCACCTTGATGGATCCGGATCAGGTTAGAAGCCCCGCGTAAATCCAGCTTAGTAAAAATCTTGGCTCCATGAATACGATCAAAGAGCTCTGAGATTAGAGGCAAGGGATACTTGTTCTTGACCATGATCTGGTTTAGACGATGGTAATCGAAACAGGGTCGAAAAGATCCTTCTTTCTTTTAAACGGAAAAAAAACCTGGCTTGGGCCGGAGAAGATTTCAAGATGAACCCCCTCTCAAGGTTTTCTTTAACATAAGCCGACATAGCCTGGGTCTCTGGCAAGGAGAGAGGATAGACCCATTCACAAGGAGGTGAGATGTCTGGGAACAGTTCAATAGGGCAATCGTAGGAACGATGAGGAGGAAGAACTTCTGCTTCCTTTTTACTGAAGACGTCTGCAAAGCTGGCAAAATGTGTGTGTAGTCCAGAAAGTGACTGAGGCAGTGGAGGCAGAGCAGGATGAATCTGTGGCAGGCAGCGGTGAAGGCACTCTTGGATCTCCATTGGAGGACCTCTCCGGAGTTCCAGTCGGGAACCGGAGCATGTAGACGAACCCAAGGCAGGCCCGGCAGAATAGGGTTGATAGCTTTGGACAAGAGAAAGAAAACAATCTGTTCTTTGTGGAGGATTCCGACTTGTAGCAGTTTTTGTCATGAGCAGTATAGGATCGGGCAGTGGTGGCCCATTCACAGAGGTGACTGCAAGGGGACTCTCCAGATAAACCGTGGTCAGATGGAGACGATCTACGAAGTACTGCTGAATAAAATTTGCAGTTGGTTCAGAGTCCAGATAAGCAAAAACGGTGTGTGATTTCTCTCAAGAGACAATGGTTACTGGAATGGATAGTTTGGGAGAGGATTTGGCATCGTTCCACCTAGGGTTGTCTCTCCAACCAACCCTAGGCGCTGGAGTTTCCCAGCTTTTGTGTACATTTACACACAAAATGGTCTTTGTGGCCACAATACAGCCCCTGACCTGAAGAGTGTCTGGGCTGTTTCTCCTGATCAGACAACTTGAGTCTGTCCACCTGCATTGGCTCTTCAGGTGGAACAATTGGAGCAGGCAGCATGGGTGCCAGTCTTTACGGCCGTCTCTCCAGGTGAACCTCCTGAGCACGTTCCTGGATCTTGATGACCATCTGGGTCACCAGCAGGAGAAGGGCATCCAGGGTGGAAGGAAGGTCTCGAGCTGTAAATTCATACTTGATGCTTGGAGACAGTCCTAGCCAGAAAGTCACCACCAAGGCCTCATTATTCCACGCCAGCTCTGCCACCAGTGTACGGAAGGAGATGGCGTACTCCCCGACAGTCGATTCCCCTTGCTTGTGGGTCAGCAGTGAGACAGCGGCAGAAGATGTTTGACCCGGATCCTCGAACAACGTACGAAAAGTCTCTAAAAATAGCGAAAGATTAGAAAATTCCGGGTCCTCTCATTCCAAAATGGGGTTTGCCCATGTCACAACTTTGCCGCAGAGGAGAGAAATAAGAAAAGCTATGTTGGTCTCATCAGAGGGTTAGAGGTGAGCACGTAACCTGAAATGAATAGTACACTGATTGATGAACACTCTGCAGGTCTTGGGATCCCCGTCATAGCGAGGAGGTAGAGCTGATGAAATTGCAGTGCCAGGATAGGCAGGAGGGATAGCAGCTGGTGGAGCAACGGGAACAGCCAGGAGAGGTGCAGGAGGATGATCCAAACGAGTTAAGATGGAATTCACCGCCTGTAGTAGTTGATCCTGATGTGCTGGTGGTCACGCATGTCTGGGTTGGCCAAGGTGTTCCATGGCCTGAGCATACTGTCACGATTCTGGGGTATGTGGGCCCATTAGGCTGCTTCGCCATAGCAGAGTGGCAGCTGACGAAACAACAGTCAATGGAAAGTCTAAGCACAAGAGTACCTGTATGGGAGTCCAGACAGACAGGAGATGTAGCAGATGCTTTGGCACAGATGATTCATGGCACGGATTATGCTTGGCGTGGCAGATGACACTGGACGTGGCTGATGACACAGAATGTGGCAGGTGACACAGAATGTGGCAGTTGACACTCGACGTGGCTGATGACACCAGCCGTGGCAGATGACACCAACACGACTTCAACACTAGACTTCAGCTCAGGAACAAACACAGTTACTGGATACAGAATACGGGAAGCAGGATACGGGAACACTGGGAACAGGATACAAATAAGGGACCATTTGCTTAACAAATATGGGAAGACAACAACAATGCTCAGGCAAGGAGAGTGAGGGCAGAGTCCATTTTATAGTCCAGGGAGATCAGGGGATTTGGGTAGGGAACAATTTACTGGTGTACACGCTGGCCCTTTAAGGCCAGGACGAGCGTGTGCACTCTAGAAACCATAGACAGACATTGCAGCCGTGAGTGCTGGTGTCTCCTGGGAGGGAGGCTCCGGCAAGTTTACGGAGTCCTGCAGTCGCGGCTGCTGGTAATTACAGTGTGCTGGCGGTAAGCGACCGCGGACACAACAGACAGCTGAGAAATTGACAATACTTCAGCAGCTCAAGGAGGCAATGTTAGCTGCACCCACCTTATGCATAGCAGACTACATGAGACAAAAGGACATGCACAAGGTGTCCTTATACAAATAAATGGGGTACTACTTGGGGTATTGGAGTACTACTCTACACATCTAGACCCTGTGATCATAGAGGCACCATTTTTTACAGGCCAAGATAAAACCTCAGCTGAAAGACTTACAAAATATGAGGTAGCATTACTCACACCCCCTAACCTCACTATCAAAAGATGCACAGTTCTGAACTCAGCTACATTACTTTCCCTTGGTCCAGAGAAGGGGAGTGAAGAATGGGAAGAAAGGCTAGGACAGAAAGAAGAGGCCTATGAGAAAACATTAGAGAGAGCATAACACAAAGCTGATAGATAGATAGATAGATAGATAGATAGATAGATAGATAGATAGATAGATAGATAGAGATAGATAGATAGATAGATAGATAGATAGATAGATAGATAGATAGATAGATAGATAGATAGATGGATGATAGAGAATCCAGAGAGAAAGGTGATCATAAGAAACCACACAAATTTTTCTCATTTGATAATCCAGATGACATTCATGATTGTTTTGAATTAATCAAACATGAAGCAAAATAACTTGATAATGTGGTGGAAACAACCAACTCTAATGCAGATCATGAGCTTTTTGTAGATGGATCCAGATCACAACGGGGTACCCAAGACAGGATATGGCGTTACCCCCTTGCATGACATTTTGATTCAGCAGCCACTCCAACCTGGGATTTCAGCCCAGGAGGCGGTGCTGAAGGCACTCACTGCAGCGTGTACACAGGCCAAGGGTCAAACTGAAAACATTTATACTGACTCAAGTTATGCTTTTGGTGTTGCACATGGTTATGGCCCAATTTGGAGGAGCAGAGACTTTGTTGGCTCATCAGGTAAGGCCTCATGCACACGACCGTATTTTTTCCCACCCGTAAATACTGGCGTAAATACGGGTCCGGTGTCACACGTATTCAACCCGTTTTGCACCAGTATTTACGAACCCGTGCCCGTAAATATGGGTCCGGTGTCACCCGTATTCCACCCGTATTTACGGGCACGTTTTTGGCGGCAAAATAGCACTGCACTAATCGGCAGCCCCTTCTCTCTATCAGTGCAGGATAGAGAGAAGGGACAGCCCTTTCTGTAATAAAAGTTAAAGAAATTCATACTTACCCGGCCGTTGTCTTGGTGACGCGTCCCTCTCTTCACATCCAGCCCGACATCCCTGGATGACGCGGCAGTCCATGTGACCGCTGCAGCCTGTGATTGACCTGTGATTGGCTGCAGCGGTCACATGGCCTGAAACGTCATCCAGGACGTCGGGCCGGATGTCGAGAGGGACGCGTCACCAAGGCAACGGCGGGAGACCGGACTGGAGGAAGCAGGAAGTTCTCGGTAAGTATGAACGTCTTTTATTTTTATTTTTTACAGGTTTATACTGATCGGTAGTCACTGTCCAGGGTGCTGAAAGAGTTACTGCCGATCAGTTAACTCTTTCAGCTCCCTGGACAGTGACTATTTACTGACGTCGCTTAGCAACGCTGCCGTAATGACGGGTGCACACATGTAGCCACCCGTCATTACGAGAGCTCCATAGACTTCTATGGACTGTCCGTGCCGTTATTACGGCCTGAAATAGGACATGTTCTATCTTTTTCAACGGCACGGGCACCTTCCCGTGAGAAAACGGGAAGGCACCCGTCGCCAATAGAAGTCTATGAGCCCGTTGTTACGGGTCGTAATTACGACCCGTAATAACGGGAGTTTTTACGGTCGTGTGCATGAGGCCTTAACCTGTAAAAAAAACAGCGAAGCTGTATCAGCCCTATTCAGAGCCTTACAGCTACCTAAAAATGGCATATGAAGCGGCCAAGGAAGCCACACTGATGCCTCTCCCCACAACAATGCTTTGTGAACCTGCTGAAGCAGGCCAGGTGTGGGCGGTTGACATGACAATGCTCAGATTACTCCAAAAGCACGCTAAAATGGTAGAAAAATTGAGGACCAAGAGGGCCTATGGTAGACAGGAGGTAAGCTGTACCTACACTTGGTTCTAAACCACAAGATGACATATGTGGCCAAGGAAGCAATGGTAAGTTAGTTTCCAATGGGGAGTTGGTCACAGGGGATAAAGAGAAGGCAGAGTTACTAAATGGGTTATTTAGCTCTGTATATACAACAGAAGAAAGAGCAGCTGATGTAGCCGGTGCCAGTGCTGTTAATATAATCGTTAATATACTGAATTGGATGAATGTAGATATGGTCCAAGCTAAATGAAATAAAATAAATGTACACAAGGCCCCAGGACCAGATGGGTTACACCCTAGAGTTCCTAACCCCTCCCCGACATCCGCTGTATATATACGGCGCTGCCGGGAAGGTGTTCCCGCAAAGCGCCGTATAGATACGGCGCAGTGATGGTGCTGGCTCAGGAGCAGAGCCGGCACCATCACCGCGGGGTGACCGCTGTATTATACAGCTGGCACCCTCCTGTAAGTGACAGGACCGGAGCTATTCTCCGATCCGGCAGATTAACCCCTCAGATGCTGCGCTCAATAGAGCGCAGCATCTGATAGGTTTTAACCCGACCGGCAACCCAGTGATGCAATCGCTGGGTTGCTGTGGCAATCGGATGCCAGAAAATGGCGTCCGAGTCTGCCTTGTACGGGAGCCGATGAGGACCCGCCTGCGGCGCGTCCTCATAGGCTTGCTGTCAGTGAATAACTGACAGCGCTAATACACTGCACTACGTATGTAGTGCAGTGTATTAGAGTAGCGATCGGGGCATCAGGCCCTCATGTCCCCTAGTGGGACAAGTAAAAACAGTTAAAAAAAAGTTAATAAAAATGTGGTAAAACAATAAAAACACACACATTTCAAATAAAAATAAAGCTAAACTGACTTTTTTCCCATAGTAAGTCTTTTATTATGGGAAAAAACGTAAAAATTTAAAAAACTATACATAATTGGTATCGCCGCGTCCGTAACGACCCAAACTACAAAACTATTATGTAATTTATCCGCACGGTGAACGCCGTAAAAAAAACAAACATTAAAAACAACGCCAGAATCATTGTTCTTAGGTCACATCTCCTTCCAAAAAATGCTATAAAAAGTGATCAAAAAGTCACATTTACTCCAAAATAGTACTTATAAAAACGACAATCCGTCCCGCGAAAAGTAATCCCTGACACCGCTTTGTGCACGCAAAAATAAAAAAGTTATGGGTCTTAGAATATGGCGACACAGAAAACAAATGATTTTATAAAAAAAGTGATTTTATTGTGCAAAAGCCGCAATACATAAAAAAACGATACATAATTGGTATCGCCGCGTACGTAACGACCCAAACTACAAAACAATTATGTAATTTATCCCGCACGGTGAACGCCGTAAAAAAAACGCATGAAAAACAACGCCAGAATCTTTGTTTTTAGGTCACATCTCCTTCCAAAAAATGCTATAAAAAGTGATCAAAAAGTCACATTTACTCCAAAATAGTACTAATAAAAAACGACAATTTGTCCCGCAAAAAATAATCCCTGACACCGCTTTGTGCACACAAAAATAAAAAAGTTATGGGTCTTAGAATATGTCGGCACTGAAAACAAATGATTTTATAAAAAAGTGATTTTATTGTGCAAAAGCTGCAATACATAAAAAAAACTATATAAATTTGGTATCGCCGTAATCGTATCGACCCGCAGAATAAAGCTAACATGTAATTTAGGGCACACTGTGGATGCTGAAAAAAAAAAACAATAAAAAACTATTCCAGAATTGCTTGTTTTTGGTAATTTCCTTTACCAAAAAATGAAATAAAAAGTGATCAAAAAGTCGTATGTGTTCCAAAATGGTACCAATAAAATCTACAGCCCGTCTCGCAAAAAACAAGCCCGCACATCGCTCAATCAACTGAAAAATAAAAAAGTTATGGCACTAGTAATGCGGTGATGAAAAAACATCTCAATGCGCAGGCCGGAGGGGAACATTCCTTCAGTTTCAGGGCCCTAGTATTTAGGAACTAGGAAAGGGAATGGACATAGCACATCCGCTGGAAGCGAGGGTGCCCGTATTATACCAGCGCAACACTTTCCCAGCAATATTTCCCAAACTACGAATGAGAAAAAGTCCCCAAAAGGTGCAGAGCGTTACAAAAGGGGGATAAGAAAGAAAACCGTTTATCAGTGTGACACCGGCCTGTGCATAACGGATTGCTTCCCATCGTAACACGCATCCATGGATAATTGTATTATTTACCCCATTATTATACCCTCTTATTATGCCCTGATGTACTCCGCACAGATTACATATGCCACCACATTATAAACGGAAATACCAGCAAAACCCCAAACAGAACTATTACCAAGCAAAATCCATGCTCAAAATGGCAGTCTTTCCCTTCTTAGCCCTACAGTGTGCCCAAACAGCAATTTATGTCCACAAGTAAGGCATTACCATAGCCGGGAGAACCCACTTAACAATTTATGGGGTAAGATTCTCTAGGGGCATAAAATATTTTGCAGTGATTAGGCAGATCAGTGGAGAAATTGCAATTTTCACTTTGCACCATCCACTGCGTATTCATTTCTGAAAAACACCTGTGGAGTCTAAATTCTCACTACACCCCTTGATAAATGCCTTTAGGGGTGTAGTTTCTAAAACGGGATCACTTTTTTTTGGTACATCAGTGGTTTTGCAAATGCAACATGCTGTCCGCAAACCGTTCCAGCAAAATCTACGCTCCAAAAGATAAATACCGCTCCTTTTCTTCTGAATGCTCCCATATACGTAAACAGCTGATTATAACCACATATGGGGTGTTACCGTACTCGGGAGAAATTACTTTACAAATGTTGGGGTGCTTTTTCTTCTCTATTCCTTGTAAAAATGAAAAATGTTGATCTAAAACTACATCTTGTTGGAAAAAAAATATATCTTTTTAATTTTCATGGCTTAATTCTAATTAATTCAGCAAAAAACCTTTGGGATCAAAAATTTCACTATACCCCTAGATGATTCCTCAGGGGGTGCAGTTTCCCAAATGGAGTCACTTTTGGGGTGTTTCCACTGTACTAGTACTACAGTGGCTCAGCAAATGTGACATGGCGCCCAGAAACCATTCCAAAATCCAAATGGTGCTAGTTCCATTCTGAGCCCTACCGTGTGTCCAAACAGATGTTTGTGATCACATGTGGGGTATTGTTTTACTCGGGAGAAGTTGCTTTACATATGTTACGGTGCTTTTTCTCCTTCAGTCCTTGTGGAAATGAAAAAAAAATACCTAAACCTACATTTTCTTTGAAAAATGTAGATTTTCATTTTTACGGCCTACTTCCAATAAGTTCTGTAAAACACCTGTGGGGTCAAACTGCTCACTGTACCCCTAGATAATTTCCTCATGGGGTGTAGTTTCCAAAATGGGGTCACTTGTTGGGGGTTTCCACTGTTTTGTCCCCTCAGGGGCTCTGCAAATGTGACATGGCCTCCGCAAACCATTCCTGCTAAATTTGAGTTCCAAAAGCCAAATAGCGCTCTTTCCCTTCTCAGCCTCGCCGTGTGTCCAAACAGCCGTTTATTACCACATGCGGGGTACTGTTTTACTCGGGAGAAATTGCTCTACAAATTTTATGGTGCTTTTTCTCCTTTAGTCCTTGTGGAAATGAAAAAAAATTAGCTAAACCTACATTTTATTTGAAAAAAATGTAGATTTTCATTTTCACAGCCTACTTCCAAAAATTTCTGCAAAAAACCTGTGGGGTCAAAATGCTCACTATACCCATAGATAATTTCCTCAAGGGGTATAGTTTCCAAAATGGGGTCACTTGTTGGGGGTTTCCACTGTTTTGTCACCTCAGGGGCTTTGCAAATGTGACATGGCCTCCGCAAACCATTCCTGCTAAATTTGAGCTCCAAGAGCCAAATGGCGCTCCTTCCCTTCTGAGCCCGCCGTGTGTCCAAACAACCGTTTATTACCACATGTGGGGTATTTTTTTACTCGGGAGAAATTGATCTACAAATGTTGTGGTGCTTTTTCTACTTTAGTTCTTTTGGAAATGAAAAAAAATTAGCTAAACCTACATTTTATTTGAAAAAATTTAGATTTTCATTTTCATGGCCTAGTTCCAAAAATTTTCGCAAAAAAACTGGCTGGTCAAAATGCTTGCTACACCCCTAGATAAATTCCCCGAGGGGTGTAGTTTCCCAAATGTGGTCACTTTTGGGGGGTTTCCACTGTTTTAGTTCCACAAGACCTGTTCAAAGCTGACATGGTGCCTAAAATATATTCTAATAAAAAGGAGGCCCAAAATCCACCAGGTGCTCCTTTGCTTCTGAGGCCGGTGCTTCAGTCCAGTAGCACACTAAAGCCACATGTGGGATATTTCCTAAAACTGCAGAACCTGGGCAATAAATATTGAGTTGCATTTCTTGGGTAAAACATTCTGTAGTGCAAAAAAAATTGATTCAAAATGAATTTCTGGAAAAAAATAATGAACTTTGTAATTTTCACCTCTACTTTGCCTTAATTCCTGCGCAATGTCTAAAGGGTTAAGAAACTTTCTAAATGCTGTTTTGAATACTTTGAGGGGTGCAGTTTTTAAAATGGGGTGACTTATTGGGGGTTTCTAATATCTAAGGACCTCAAAGCCACTTCACAACTGAACTGGCCCCTGTAAAAATAGCATTTTTAAATTTTATTGAAAATGTGGGAAATTGCTGCTAAAGTTCTAAGCCTTGTAACGTCCTAGAAATATAAAATGATGTTCAAAAAACGATGCCAATCTAAAGTAGATATATGGGGGATGTTAGTTAGCAACATTTTTGTGTGTTATAACTGCCTGTCTTTCAAGCAGATACATTTAAATTGAGAAAAATGCTAATTTTTGCAATTTTTCGCTAAATTTTGGTGTTTTTCACAATTAAATACTGAATGTATCGAGCAAATTTTGAACGTAACATAAAGTCCAATGTGTCACGAGAAAATAATCTCAGAATCGCTTGGATAGGTAAAAGCATTCCGGAGTTATTACCAGATAAAGTGAAACATGTCAGATTTGAAAAATGAGGCTCTGTCAGGAAGGTCAAAAGTGGCCAAAGAGGGAAGGGGTTAAAGAGCTTAGTTCAGTTATTTCTGTCACCCTCTTCATAATATTTACAGATTCTCTAGTGACTGGTATAGTGCCAAGGGACTGGCGCACTGCAAATGTGGTGCCTATTTTCAAAAAGGGCTCTAGGTCTTCCCCGTGTAATTATAGACCAGTAAGCTTAACATCCATTGTGGGGAAAATGTTTGAGGGGCTATTGAGGGACTATATACAGGATTATGTGACAAAAAATAGTATTATAAGTGACAGCCAGCACGGTTTTACTAAGGACAGAAGTTGTCAAACCAACCTGATTTATTTTTATGAAGAGGTGAGCAGAAGCTTAGACAGAGAGGTCGCTGTGGCTTTAGTATTTTTGGACTTAGCAAAGGCATTTGACACTGTCCCTCATAGACGTCTAATGGGTAAATTAAGGACTATAAGTTTAGAAAGTATAGTTTGTAATTGGATTGAGAATTGTCTCAAGGACCGTATCCAGAGAGTTGTGGTCAATGATTCCTACTCTGAATGGTCTCCGGTTATAAGTGGTGTACCCCAGGGTTCCGTGCTGGGACCACTATTATTCAACTTAATTATTAATGATATAGAGGATGGGATTGATAGCACTATTTCTATTTTTGCAGATGACACCAAGCTATGTAGTAATGTTCAGTCTATGGAAGATGTTCGTGAATTGCAAGCAGACTTAAACAAATTAAGTGTTAGGGCGTCCACTTGGCAAATGAAGTTTAATGTAGATAAATGTAAAGTTATGCATCTGGGTGCTAAATACCTGCATGCATCATATGTCCCAGGGGGAGCTACACTGGGGGAGTCACTTGTTGAGAAGGATCTGGGTGTACTTGTAGATCATAAACTAAATAACAGCATGAAATGTCAATCAGCTGCTTCAAAGGCCAGCAAGATATTGTCGTGTATTAAAAGAGGCATGGACTCGTGGGACAGGGATATAATATTACCACTTTACAAAGCATTAGTGAAGCCTCATCTAGAATATCAGCATTGTGAGAAACTAGACATGGACCGCACAATCCACAATATATACGTTTATCTGAGCCGCTAGGCATAATTTAGAAACATGAACATGAGGTTCTTTGTAAACATTTTGATCAAACTGTATAAGCCCACTTGCCACTTCACGGCGACCTCTTTTAAGTGGGTCCCTACTCTATTGACTGCAGCACCGCATGGCGGCCCCCGCCACCGCAGCACCGCTCCCGCAGAGGGAGCAACTCAGTAGTCCAAAAGCACCCATGCTAACAGACCGTGCCAAGCCTCCTTGGCTCTGGGCCACGTCCCCCCATAAGTGCAGCACTACAGCAACAGACACCACGATACAGCACCACAACATGTGAACAAATGGAATGAGCTCACCTTGCCATGCGCCCCCAGTGGCCAACTGAGAGCACAAGCAAGAGCAGGAACACTTATGAGGTCATTCCTGAATTAAAATCAGCTGGGTATTTTTTCAAATGCGTGGAGTGCTGGTACTAAGTAAAACAAAAGAAATGAGGAGGATAGACTATACCATAGTCCTGCACTATCTCGCAGCATCCGAAGGCGGTATCCTCTGGCCTGATGCAAGTCAGGCATGATATTGTGAGAGACGTAGCTAGGTTCTCCTTTACGGGTCCGTAAATACTGGTGCAATACGGGTCGAATACGTGTGACCAAGGACCCGTATTTACGGGAGGAAAAAAATATGTTCGTGTGCATGAAGCCTAAGGCTGGATTCACACGAGCATGTTACGTCCGTAAAGGACGGAACGTATTTCGGCCGCAAGTTCGGGACCGAACATACTGCAGGGAGCCGGGCTCCTAGCATCATAGTTATGTACGACGCTAGGAGTCCCTGCCTCTCCGTGGAACTACTGTCCCTTACTGAAAACATGATTACAGTATGGGACAGTTGTCCCGCAGCGAGGCATGGACTCCTAGCGTCGTACATAACTATGATGCTAGGAGCCCGGCTCCCTGCAGTGTGTTCGGTCCGGGACTTGCGGCCGAAATACATTCCGTCCTTTACGGACCGAACATGCTCGTGTGAATCCAGCCTAACAGTTCACATGTCTCGATTCATAAAGGATGATGGATGGATATGCGCCTACTGTGGTGGATGGAACCCTCCTCAAATCAACATATGTGTTCATTGTGGTGTTTTTAGGAAGGAATCAGATAACTGGGGACAAGATCTGAGTGTGGCCAGGAACACCCCACTCTATTTAGGAAAATTAGTTACGTGTATAGTTGATCTGTGGGAACTGATCTCAAGGCAAGTTTGACAATTGGCGGGCGGCTGACAGTCCGCTGCCGGCCGACCTGAAAATCACGGCCGTGCACATGGCTACGGTCGTGTGCATGAGGCCTTACTTTACGTGGAAATAACTTTGGAATGATTTTACCTATCCAAACGATTCTGAGAATGTTTTCTCATGACATATTGTACTTTATGTTGGTGGAAAAATTAGGTCGATAAATTCAGTATTTATTTGTGAAAAACACCAACATTGAGAAAATTTGCAAAAAAAATAGCATTTTTCTACATTTTTAATGTATCTGCTTGTAAAACACATAGTAATACCACACAAAACCGTTACTAGTTAAAATTTCCTATATGTTTACTTTGTGTTGCCATTGTTTTTTAAACATCCTTTTAGCTTTCCAGGATGTTGCAAGGCTTAGAACTTTAGCAGCAATCTCACAGAAAATTTCCAAAACCTGTTTTTTTTTTTGGGGAACAATTAAGATCTGAAGAGGCTTTGAGGGCCTTATATATTAGAAACCCCTCATAAGTCACCCAATTTTAAAAACTGCACCCCTCAAAGTATTTAAAACAGCATTTAGAAAGTTTCTTAACCCTTTAGGTGTTTCACAGGAATTAAAGATTGATACATTTAATTTTTTTTTGTTGGGAAAATCCATTTTAATCCAATTTTTTTCTTTAACACAGAAGATTTTACCAAAGAAACACAACTCAATATTTATTGCCCAGATTCTGCAGTTTTAGAAATATCCCCCATGTGGCCCTAGTGTGGTAATGGATTGAAACACTGGCCTCAGAAGGAAAGGAGCACTGAGTGGATTTTGGGCCTCCTTTTTATTAGAATATATTTTAGGCACCATGTCAGGTTTGAAGAAGTCTTGTGGGGCTAAAACAGTGGAAACACCCCAAAAAGACACCATTTGGCAAACTACACCCTTCAAAGAATTTATAGAGGGGTAAAGTGCGCATTTTGACCCCACAGTTTGTTTGCTGAATTTAGTGAAATTAGGCCTTGAAAATGTAAATATTTATTTTTTTCCAATAAAATTTAGAAATCATCAATTTTTACAAGGCATTAAGAAGAAAAAGCACCCCAACAATTGAAAAGTAATTTTTCCTGATCACGGCAATACTTGAAATTTGGCAATAAACTGCTGTTTGATCCCACGGTAGCGCTCAGAAGGGAAGAAGCATCATTTGGCTTTTGGAGCTCAACTTTTGCTGGTACGGTTTTCCGGTGCCATGTCGCATTTGCAAAGCCCCTGAAGGGCCAGAACAGTGGAAACCCCACAAAAGTGACCCCATTTGGAAAACTACACCCCATAAGGAATCTATCTATGGGTATAGTAAGCATTTAGACCCCACAGGTCTTTTGCAGAATTCATTAGAATTAGGCCATGAAAATGAATATTAACATTTTTTTTAACTAAAATTTAGAATTTTCTTATTTTTACAAGGGATAAATGAGAAAAAGCACCCCAAAATTTGTTAAGCATTTTCTACCGAATGCTGCAATACCACACATATGGTCATAAACTGCTGTTTAGGACTCAGAAAGTCACGAGTGCTATTTGGCATGCAGATTTTGCTGGATTGTTTTTTGGTCGCCATGTCGCATTTGCAAAACCCCCAAGGTACCAGAGTTCAGTGCAAGACCCGAAGAAGTGACCCCATTTTGGAAACTACACTCGTCAAGGCATTTAGCATTTCCCTGGACATATGACAGCGCTCAGAAGTGAAGAGCAACATGCATATTTGATGCCTATTTTGGTGATTTTCACAGCATTGTCCCACAATTGCAGGGCTCTGAGGTCAAAAAGTAAAACAAACCCCCAAGTAGTGACCCCTATTTTGGAAATGACACCCCTTAAGGCATTTTAAGGGGTGTAGCAAGGTTGTTTTTTTAATTAGAAACAAATTAACCCTTTCAGGACTGAGACAGCTTTTGCTTAATTTTTGTTTTTCACACCCCGCCTTCCAAGAGTCATAACTTTTTAATTTTTCCGTCAACACAGCGGTCTGAGGGCTTTTTTTTTTTTCCGACTAGAGCTGTATTTTCTACTGCCACCATTTAAAGTACCTTTTAATGTACTGAAAAACAGAAAAAAAATTCTTTGCGGCCTGAAATTGGAAAAAAAACTGTGATTCAATTGTTTTTTGGGCTTCATTTTTACGGCTTTCACTGTGCGATAACAATAACAACTTAACATTATTCTGTGGCTCAATACGATTACGGTGATACCAAATTTAGGCAGTTTTTGAAAAAAAAAAATTTCCAATTTTACAAAGAAAAACTATTTGTTAAAAAAAAATAGTTTTGTTTCACCACATTCTGAGATCCATAACTTTTTTATGTTTTGGCCGATTGAGCGGTGTTTGGGCTTATTTTTTGCAGGATGAGCTGTAGTTTTTATGGTACATAATTCTATGATCACTTTTTATTACATTTTTTGGAGCGCTAAGGTGACCAAAAAAAGCGATTTTTGGCGATTTAATTTTTTTTTTACTGTGTTCACCGAGTGAGTTAATTAATTGTATATTGCAAAAATTCTGACTTTTATGGATGAGCGATACCAATTTATTTATTTTTTGACATTACTTTAGAGGAAAAATGTGAAACGTTTTTTGTTAACTTTTAATATTTTTTTTCACTGGTAATAACTTTTCACTTTACTTAACTTTTTTTAAATACATTTTATTAGTCCCTCTTGGGGACTTGAACCAGCGATTAGAGATGAGCGAACCGGGACAACCGATCCCCGGTTTCGGTCCGAACATCGGGAAAAGTTCGGTACGCAGCGAATCCGAACTTCACCGGGTTCGGCCGAACCCGTTTTGACCGAACCCGGCTACATTTTGACGCCTGTCACATGTTAGATGTAAAATGGAGGATTTCACAAGATCACCTGAAATCAGGCTACCCCATAATGCCTTGCAAACGGCTCTCCCAGCCAATCGGGAGGCAGCATAAGGGCGGGCTCAAGCCTGCAATAAAAGTCTATGTACGGAGCTCAGCGGCCATTT